>NC_084733.1:43844792-44019792 GCF_033978785.1 Entelurus aequoreus | reverse complement strand
TGCTGCTATTTCTAATGTAAAGTAGCGTAAAGTTCTAACTTATATACCTGTATGTCAGTAGGCTCGCTATGAAAGCACTAAAAACTACTAGTGCAACGATATGGAAGTAGAATTGTCTCACATCAACTTATATACATCAATATGATGTCTATCTATGTTGGCCTTGCGATGAAATAGCGACTTGTCCAGGGTGTACCCCACCTTCCGCCCGAATGCAGCTGAGATAGGCTCCAGCACCCCCCGCGACCCCAAAAGGGACAAGCGGTAGGAAATGGATGGATGGATGGATATTAAAACATATGCATATATTAATAGATATACAAATACAAATGTGATATACAAATAAATAAATAATTTGTATAAATAAACGCATATTTGTAAATATATTTTTGAGATTTGAAAATATATACAAATAAAATTTATAAATATAAAAATGACATACAAATAAATCAAGAATTTGTATAAACATGTATTTGTAAATATATTTTAGAGTTTTTAATATAAATATGCTTGATTTTGTATTTGTATAGAATTTGCAGAAGTGGACCACTTTTTTGCTTTTGTGTCGATGAGACATTCCTACCACAAACCAGATGCACGCATCTCTAACGCGGACGTCATTACGCCATTAACGCTCGCCTTTAAGCATCCACACACATCACCAACATTTTAGCAGAAAAATAAAAATATAATACATTTATTTGTGCCAGCATAGGATAACGTTATTGTGGAGGTTGCCCCCCCAGTGGGTTCTTTGGACCACCACACACCAACACGAGAGCCCGGTTCAGGTTCACAATATAGATTTATTTTTCCCAAAGAAAGTCTCTGTGTTGATTTTCAGCAATTGTCTTTCTGTGTCCGTCACGCTCTCGCTCTCACTCCAGCTCCAACACCGTCTCTCCTCCCGGTTGCTGCTTATACAGAGTGACAGGTGATTAGATACCAAGGCCCAGGTGAGCCATCTACTCACCTGTCGCTGACTTCGAGGCCGGTCCTGGCACACCCCGCTTTGCTGCAGGCCCGCAGGCCACGCCCCCCTCCACAGTTATATATACAGTTGTGGTCAAAAGTTTACATAACCTTGTAAAGAACATAATGTCATGGCTGTCTTGAGTTTCCAATCATTTCTACAACTCTTACTTTTTTGTAATAGTGATTGGAGCACATACTTGTTATGGTAATCCTAATTTTTCATTGTCCCATTTACTCTGTGTAAAGCACCAGTTTCATTGGCAGTCAAACAGGCCCAGAGCATAATACTACCACCACCATGCTTGACAGTAGGCTTGGTGTTCCTGGGATTAAAGGCCTCTCCTACAAACACATTGCTGGGTATTGTGGCCAAACAGCTCAATTTGTGTTTCATCCGACATCACATGGACAAAGATAAGACCTTCTGGAGGAAAGTTCTGTGGTTAGATGAAAAAAAAATTGTTGAGGCCTTTAATCCCAGGAACACCATGCCTACCGTCAAGCATGGTGGTGGTAGTATTAGGCTCTGGGCCTGTTTTGCTGCCAATGGAACTGGTGCTTTACAGAGAGTAAAGGGGACAATGAAAACTTAGGATTACCTCCAAATTCTTCAGGACAACCTAAAATCATCAGCCCGGAGGTTGGGTCTTGGGCGCAGTTAGGTGTTCCAACAGGACAATGACCCCAAACACATTTCAAAAGTGGTAAAGGAATGGCTAAATCAGGCTAGAATTAAGGTTTTAGAATGGCCTTCCCAAAGTCCTGACTTAAACGTGTGGACAATGCTGAAGAAAGAAGTCCATGTCAGAAAACCAACACATTTAGCTGAACTGCACCAATTTTGTCAAGAGGAGTGGTCAACATTTCTACCAGAAGCTTGTGGATGGCTACCAAAAGCGCCTTATTGCAGTGAAACTTGCCAAGGGACATGTAAGCAAATATTAACATTGCTGTATGTATACTTTTGACCCAGCAGATTTGGTCACATTTTCAGTAGACCCATAATAAATTCATAAAAGAATCAAACTTCATGAATGTTTTTTGTGACCAACAAGTATGTGCTCCAATCACTCTAACACAAAAAAAATTTGAGTTGTAGAAATGATTGGAAACTCAAGACAGCCATGACATTATGTTCTTTACAAGTGTATGTAAACTTTTGACCACAACTGTATATATACACTACCGTTCAAAAGTTTGGGGTCACATTGAAATGTCCTTATTTTTGAAGGAAAAGCACTGTACTTTTCAATGAAGATAACTTTAAATTATTCTTAACTTTAAAGAAATACACTCTATACATTGCTAATGTGGTAAATGACTATTCTAGCTGCAAATGTCTGGTTTTTGGTGCAATATCTACATAGGTGTATAGAGGCCCATTTCCAGAAACTATCACTCCAGTGTTCTAATGGTACAATGTGTTTGCTCATTGGCTCAGAAGGCTAATTGATGATTAGAAAACACTTGTGCAATCATGTTCACACATCTGAAAACAGTTTAGCTCGTTACAGAAGCTACAAAACTGACCTTCCTTTGAGCAGATTGAGTTTCTGGAGCATCACATTTGTGGGGTCAATTAAACGCTCAAAATGGCCAGAAAAAGAGAACTTTCATCTGAAACTCGACAGTCTATTCTTGTTCTTAGAAATGAAGGATATTCCACAAAATTGTTTGGGTGACCCCAAACTTTTGAACGGTAGTGTATGTACGTATAAACATACACACATATATATATATATATATATATATATATACAGGTAAAAGCCAGTAAATTAGAATATTTTGAAAAACTTGATTTATTTCAGTAATTGCATTCAAAAGGTGTAACTTGTACATTATATTTATTCATTGCACACAGACTGATGCATTCAAATGTTTATTTCATTTAATTTTGATGATTTGAAGTGGCAACAAATGAAAATCCAAAATTCCGTGTGTCACAAAATTAGAATATTACTTAAGGCTAATACAAAAAAGGGATTTTTAGAAATGTTGGCCAACTGAAAAGTATGAAAATGAAAAATATGAGCATGTACAATACTCAATACTTGGTTGGAGCTCCTTTTGCCTCAATTACTGCGTTAATGCGGCGTGGCATGGAGTCGATGAGTTTCTGGCACTGCTCAGGTGTTATGAGAGCCCAGGTTGCTCTGATAGTGGCCTTCAACTCTTCTGCGTTTTTGGGTCTGGCATTCTGCAGCTTCCTTTTCACAATACGCCACAGATTTTCTATGGGGCTAAGGTCAGGGGAGTTGGCGGGCCAATTTAGAACAGAAATACCATGGTCCGTAAACCAGGCACGGGTAAATTTTGCGCTGTGTGCAGGCGCCAAGTCCTGTTGGAACTTGAAATCTCCATCTCCATAGAGCAGGTCAGCAGCAGGAAGCATGAAGTGCTCTAAAACTTGCTGGTAGACGGCTGCGTTGACCCTGGATCTCAGGAAACAGAGTGGACCGACACCAGCAGATGACATGGCACCCCAAACCATCACTGATGGTGGAAACTTTACACTAGACTTCAGGCAACGTGGATCCTGTGCCTCTCCTGTCTTCCTCCAGACTCTGGGACCTCGATTTCTAAAGGAAATGCAAAATTTGCTTTCGTCAGAAAACATGACTTTGGACCACTCAGCAGCAGTCCAGCTCTTTTTTTCCATAGCCCAGGTGAGACGCTTTTCGCGCTGTTTCTTGGTCAACAGTGGCTTGACACGAGGTATGCGGCAGTTGAAACCCATGTCTTTCAAGCGTCTCTTGGTGGTGGATCTTGAAGCACTGACTCCAGCAGCTGTCCACTCCTTCTGAATCTCCCCCACATTTTTGAATGGGTTTTTTTTCACAATCTTGAACAGGGCGCCGTGATCCCTATCGCTTGTACACTTTTTCTGACCACAGTTTTTCCTTCCCTTTGCCTCTCCATTAATGTGTTTGGACACAGAGCTCTGAGAACAGCAAACCTCTTCAGCAATAACCTTTTGTGTCTTTCCCTCCTTGTACAATGTGTCGATGGTTGCCTTTTGGACAGCTGTCAAATCTGAAGTCTTCCCCATGTTTGTGTAGGCTTCAGAACTGGACTGAGAGACCATTTAAAGCCCTTTGCAGGTGTTTTGAGTTAATCAGCTGATTAGTTTGTGGCACCAGGTGTCTTCAAAATTTAACCCTTACACAATATTCTAATTTTGTGACACACGGAATTTTGGATTTTCATTTGTTGCCACTTCAAATCATCAAAATTAAATGAAATAAACATTTGAATGCATCAGTCTGTGTGCAATGAATAAATATAATGTACAAGTTACACCTTTTGAATGCAATTACTGAAATAAATCAAGTTTTTCAAAATATTCTAATTTACTGGCTTTTACCCTGTGTATATATATATATATATATATATATATATATATATATATACACACACATATATATATATAAACCTCATTGCACATAACTGTGGTGCATTCAAGGACTCTTGAGGCATCACTTGTTTTTAAAGGTAGTGAGTCACTAATAATATAATCGTAATAATGATGTTTTATTATGTATTATGGTTCGTATCATTCAATGATAATAAATCAACTAATCTCTGAAGTAAAGGAAAATATTTATAATCACACTTAAGGGAATAATGACAGGTTATATTATGTTTCAATTAATATTCTGGCCACTTTATGTTGAATTTGTTGGCATGTTTTGTACATTTGAAAGAGTTATTAGCATTATTGTATATTATGATTACATCGGTGCGAACTGTAATGTGATCATTGATTTCATGTGTGCCAGTAAGTTCATTGATGGTTGTCATTTTTAACAATGCTGTTTGTGGTTTGTCAGAACAATTGTGTTTAAACTAGTTTAGCTACAAATATGACAGCCAGAATTTTAAGTCCAAATTATGCTTTGTGCTTCATCATCAGTGTGTGGTAGAAAGTGTGTTGATGTGTTGGCTGTCAAGATGTACACAATAAAAGTTGTCAATGTGGGTAAAGAGAAATACTTTTCACAGATCAAATGTTTTATTTAGAAAACAATTCCATCATTCACAGTCATTGGTATGCTAGCATTGAAGGCAGAGCACTTGTCTTAGTGGTTTGCTTTTTTAATAATAGTACCTCAACTCAGAGTTGTTTAGAAAAAAATATTCCTGCCTTGTTTGGAAGCGGAACAGTATCAAGTTTAAGTAGAAATATTACACAAGATAGAAAAAAGTATTTGAACACTAGAAACACAAACAATACAAGTATTGCAGTTCAGTATCTTGAAGAAAAGCAGCCTTGTCCCAAACACTTACAAAAAATATTAACTTTATCAACCTGATTGTTTTTTTTTCCATCAAACTAAATAATGCAAGGCCCCAAAGCCAAAGTGTGGTTTGGTTAACATTGTATACGCCAAAGTAATAAATAAAAGCATTAATAACAATAAAACTAGTTATTAAAGTATGCAAACAGTGTACTTTAGTGCAGAAAAACATTTTATTGACTGCAGCAGGTCTTCGCTCACAGTGTGTGTGTAAGTGTTTTTTAATAAATCAACTTTGATCATTTCCTGCCATTCTGCCACCTTTTTAAATGTCTTGTCAGCTATTTTTAAAGATGATCGGATAACAGAAAATGAAACCAATTTCCTTCCAACCTGACACTTTCACGAAAAAAGATAGTTTGGCCTATTTTTGGGACACGCCTGATGCTCTCACACACCTGCTGCAGCCGCCTCATCCTTGTCAGGGGAGCGTGGCGTTGTGTTGCTAAGTGTTAGCTTGTGTGAGCGGCACAGCGCGGTTCTTCCAAAGAACAAATGGTGGTGTTGTGGTCACTGTGGCCCCGCCCCCTCCTGCCTCAGCTGGAGAAAAAGTGGATAGAAAAGAAGTGAGTGAAGATGGAATGATGTGTTATGGTGAGAAGCAATCAGATGTTCAGGAGGTGGTGTGGTCCACTACTGTCTCATAGAAGAAGTCCTCATTGACCACTGAGGTCAGACTTTGAACACTGTAGTCTCTCTCCAGGAGCACATTGAGGTCTGATGGCGGCGGTAGTGAGGCGGCGTCATGGCGTCTCGTCCAATATCTTGCTTTGAAGTCCTTGTCACACACCTGGCTGCTGCTCTTCCTCTCTGCTGCACTCAGTCTGTGCAGCTCAGGAGTGTCCCCCTCTGCTTGGGCGCGGGGGGCCGCCGTGTTCTCGGAGATCTTCAGCTGGAAGAACTGAGCGTGGAGAGAAGCGTCTCTCCTGGTTCCCGCCTTGCCGCTGAAGCCGTCGTCGTCTTCGTCGCTGAGAATGTCCGACTCCTTCACAGAGCCGCAGGCAGGCTGACAATCACTTCCTGTTGGCGATGCAGACCAGCTCTCCTGGGCAGGAAGTTGGCGTGGACTGGTGCTGCTGCTCAGGCTGCCTTCATCGCAGTCTGGGACCCACTTAGTCTGGGTGGGGGGGTCACCTGGGGGCTGACGACTCAACCAGGAAGCCTTGGAGGAGCCTGGAAATGAAAGTGAAACATGAAGCTCTTATCTGGGAAAACACTTGCAACACAGCATCTTTATGGCCTAAAAGTCAAGATAAGATCTTGAAAAGTGCACATAAATTACACACCTGATTACTGATGGACAAGCCAAATCACCTGAAGGAGAACAACAAACAAAACGTTCTACTTTCCTTCTTAGCAACTAACAAAACGTTCTACTTTTCTTACAGCAACCAATTATACGTACTACTTTTCTTATAGCAACCAACAAAACATTCTACTTTTCTTATAGCGACCAATAATACGTTCTACTTTTGTTATAGCAACCAATAATACGTTCAACTATTCTTATAGCAACTAACAATATGTTCTACTTTTCTTAAAGCAACCAATAATACATTGTACTTTTCTTATAGCAACCTACAATATGTTCCACTTTACTTATAGCAACCTATAATACGTTCTACTTTTCTTATAGCAACCTATAATACGTTCTACTTTTCTTATAGCAACCTATAATACGTTCTACTTTCTTTCATAGCAACCAACAATATGTTCTAATTTTCTTATAGCAACCAATAATACATTCTTCTTTTCTTAAAATACCCTACAATACGTTCTACTTTTCTTACAGCAACCAATAATATGTTTTACTTTCTTTCATACCAACAATACATTTCTGTTTTTCTTAAAGCAACCAACAATGTTTTACTTTCTTTTATAGCAACCATCAATATATTCTAGTTTTCTTATAGCAACCTACAAAACGTTCCACTTTTCTTACAGCAACCAACAATATGTTTTACTTTCCCTCATAGCAACCAACAATACATTCTAATCTCCTTCATAGCAACAAACAAAACATTCTACTTTCCTCCAAAACATTCTACTTTTTTTTTTACAGCAACCAATAATACGTACTACTTTTCTTATAGCAACCAACAATACGCTCTACTTTTCTTATAGCAACCAATTATACATTCTTCTTTTCTTATAGCAACCTACAATACGTTCTACTTTTCTTATAGCAACCAACAATACGTTCTACTTTTCTTTAAGCAACCTATAATACATTCTTCTTTTATTACAGCAACCTATAATAAGTTCTACTTTTTTTATAACAACCAAAAATGTTTTGCTTTCTTTCATACCAACCAACAATACATTTTACTTTCTTTCATACCAACCTACAATACATTCTTCTTTTCTTATAGCAACATATAATAAGTTCTTCTTTTCTTATAGCAACCAATATGTTTTACTTTCTTTCATAGCAACCAACAATACATTTTACTTTCTTTCATAGCAACCAACAATACATTCTTATTTTCTTATAGTAACCTACAATATATTCTACTTTTCTTACAGCAACCAATAATATGTTTTACTTTCTTTCATAGCAACCAACAATACATTGTACTTTTTTTTTAATAGAAACCGACAAAACGTTCTACTTTTCTTATAGCAACCAGTAATATGTTCTACTTTCCTTATAGCAACCAATAATATGTTTTACTTTTCTTACAGCAACCAACAAAACAATCTACTTTTCTTATAGCAACCAATAATATGTTCTACTTTTCTTATAGCAACCTACAATACGTTCTACTTCTCTTATTGCAACCAACAATAAACATTCTCAATTTATTTCATCCATCCATTCATTCATTTTTAAAGTAATCTTACTTATCTCATCATATGAAATATGACTTACTTCACCAATTATTATTATTAAATTATTACTATTATTTATTTATTTATTTTTATTGTGATTATTTATGGAGTTTATTGTGAATAAATTGTGAACAGGAAGTGAACAAAAAGTTTTAGCAACTGTTATTTAAAGAAAAGGGGTAGGATTAAATAAGCTCTGCTTCTTCCTACTCCTTTTCGAACATGTTGAAAAGAGAAACTGGAAATTGTGATGTATCATGTTGTATGCTTGCATGTTCGAAATAAACTCAAACTCAACTCAACAATACATTCTACTTTTCTTTTAGCAACCAATAATACATTATTATTTTCTTATACCAACCTATAATACATCCTTCTTTTCTTATAGCAACCACTAATAGATTATTATTTTCTTATACCAACCTATAATACATCCTTCTTTTTTTATAGCAACCTACAATATGTTCTACTTTACTTACAGAAACCAATAATATGTTTCACTTTCATTCATAGCAACCAACAATACATTTCTGCTTTTCTTAAAGCAATCAACAATGTTTTACTTTCTTCATAGCAACCAACAATATATTCTACTTTTCTTACAGCAACCAACAATGTTTTATTTTCCTTCATAGCAACCAACAATACATTCTACTTTCCTTCATAGCAACAAACAAAACATTCTACTTTCCTCCATAGCAACCAACAAAACATTCTACTTTCCTTCACAGCAACCAATACTGCATTTTACTTTTCTTATAACAACCAACAATATGTTTTACTTTCTTTCATAGCTTCAAACAATTTGTTCTACTTTTCTTATAGCAACCAATAATACGTTCTACTTTTCTTATAGCAACCACCAGTACGTTCTATTTTTTTTCCATAGCAACCAACACTGCGTTCTACTTTTCTTATAGCAACCAAAAATACATTTTACTTTTCTTATAACAACCAACAATATGTTCTTACTTGTCTTACAGCAACCAACAAAACATTCTACTTTCCTTCACAGCAACCAACACTGCATTTTATATTTCTTTTAGCAACCAACAATATCTTCTACTTTTATTATAGCAACCAACAATGCGTTCTACTTTTCTCATAGCAACTAACAATGCGTTCTACTTTTGTTATAGCAATCAACAATATGTTCTACTTTCCCTCATCGTCAAAGTCTTAACAAAAATGTGTAATCTAAATTGATTTCATTTTTAGTCGAGTACATTCCTCAACATTTTACTCGACTAAAATTACAGTAAATTTCGTTGACTAGAATATAAAGTATAAAGGACAACGCATCTTTGAAGTTGTCTTGAAACCACTTTTTTGAAAATTATTGCAGCAAAATCTCAAAAACAAGACCTACACTTCATGAATCTATCAGTAAGTACATTTCACACTAACCTTACTATATGTTTGATATTTTAACTAAAAGTAAGCATTTTTTTCAAATGTTAAATAATTAATGGCTAAAAAGGTCATATGAAGAAACAAACTACCATAGTTTTCGGTGCGCCTGCCGATGAGCGGGTCCTATTCAGGTCTATTTTCATACAAAAGGCGCACCGAATTAAAGTGGTAATATTAAGATTTTTTTTTCTACATTTGAAATACTTCCTTGTGGGCCACATAACATAACATAATAGTGGTTCTTTGGTCAAAATGTTGCATAAATTATGTTTCACAGACCATCTTCAAGCCGCTTTCTGACTGTTTCTTCAAGATGCGCCGTTTTGTGAGCGGTCTTATTTACGTGACTCCACTTCAACATTGTCTTCTCCCTGTCATCTTTGTTGTACCGGAAGTTTTTAGCGCTTCCACGCTTCTACTGACAGATATGAGTTAGAATTGTAGGCTACTTTATATTACAAATGGAAACTGCAGAGGACGAATGCCCCACAACAAGAGGATAAAGGAAAAGGAGCTTATTGACAAAGGCGAATGCGCACACATTTTTGGGACTTTTGCAGATCCCAAATACACATCAGCAGGAACCAATAGGTAAGAAAAGTTGGTTTTGGATAATAGGCCTCCTAAAATGTGTCATTTTTGGGTCCTTTTACACACCATGATAATACCTGTATCTTAAAGCACAGCACGTCTGACTACGGTAGCTATAATGATCCGACAATCCATCAAGTGGTGCAGCTTTGTAGCTTACCAAAGTCGTACTAAAACCTTGTGCGCCGTTTGTAATGTTCTATATTGTCAATGAAACATCAAAGTTTTGGGCTTGCTTGCTGACCTGTACTTGCTAGCGTCACTTATTGAACCTGCAGTCCACATGTATCAAATACACAATGGACCAAATACAATTGCTCCGAGGTCGGTAAGCACAACCAGAAGCTTGAAAAAATACAAATCTGGTATTTGGGTTGTCATGTTGTGTAATTAATAGCTGAACAGTGTGCAGAGGACATCGATTACAATGCACTGTACCTGTATCTTGCTTATTAAGATTGGCGGGTAAGCTCGTTTATGGTGTACAACAAAAGTAGTAGTAGAGTAATATCGAAATATTTACTTTGGCCTACTTACTGTTGCGTAGATGTCCTAATGATTAGCCTGCAGACAGTGCTTCAAGTTAGTTGTATTTTTACTGGAGAAAATTGAGCCAAAGGGTTTACAACGTGTCTTGCTGTCAACCGCGGCAAAGGTAAAACGTGTCCATATGTCTTCTTCCAGTTGTAGAAGACATATTGTACTGAGGTGTGTAACAATACAGTCAGTCGTCTTTTCCCAGTGAAAAATCAAAACACTGTGAATTTATATGCTTAATTGTGTTTCATTGTATCCATTAAACCATATCCAATTGTATTTACAATCCGCAAAGTATGTGAAAATACCGTCTAAAATGTCACAAATTGTTTCAAAATCAGTCAGCCATTTTGAATATTCCGCTCCAAACACCTTCGGTAATTTCCGTAGATTCTACGTCACTAGAGTAACGCTTCTGCACTCTGACCATGTTATTAGATCAGTCATACTGGAAATACGCAACAATTGGAAGGAGATGTGCTGTTTATCATTCACAATCCTTTTGTAAATCAAGAACAAATATGTTTGGCTTTTTTTATGCATTCGAAATCGTAAATAAATAGCGAACAATTGAGTCAACAGATCGAGGGTCCTATGTTACGCTCATCACACAATCTCTAAAAACATCCAGAAACCACCAACAATACTCCGTTTTCATGTCATGACCTGAAAATTGACCAAATATGAGTGATGTTGTTATTATAAGCGCCAACGCAGACAGACTATTTTAGCGACAAATTAATAGCAATGAGCTAATTAATGCTAGTATACCCTCCTGCTGTTGTTGACACACTAAGCCGGCGGGGGGCTTCTTCTGCTTCGTCTCAAACTTGCTAAAAGTAAATTTGAGATTATAATTCATGCATATCTCACCTAGTAGTAGACAAATGTGGCCATGGACCGACAGGCTGATTGACTCTTAAGTCCAAGGGGTGGTTGAAAAAGACAAAAAAAGCCGATTGTTGCAGCAACTTTTTTTAAACCCTTTGTGAGGATTGTGATTGATTCTTCATCTAAACGGAATTATGTGAGCGTCCTGTTGGTCGGCCCATCTCATGAGAGTGGAAATTGTACAGCAAGTGTTTTATGGGGTGGGCAGCACGGTGGAAGAGGGGTTAGTGCGTCTGCCTCACAATACGAAGGTCCTGAGTAGTCCTGAGTTCAATCCCGGGCTCGGGATCTTTCTGTGTGGAGTTTGCATGTTCTCCCCGTGACTGTGTGGGTTCCCTCCGGGTACTCCGGCTTCCTCCCACCTCCAAAGACATGCACCTGGGCTATAGGTTGATTGGCAACTCTAAATTGGCCCTAGTGTGTGAATGTGAGTGTGAATGTTGTCTGTCTATCTGTGTTGGCCCTGCGATGAGGTGGCGACTTGTCCAGGGTGTACCCCGCCTTCCGCCCGATTGTAGCTGAGATAGTCTCCAGCGCCCCCCGCGACCCCGAAGGGAATAAGCGGTAGAAAATGGATGGATGGTGTTTTATGGTTTAACATGGTTAGTTTGTATGTTTTGCACCTAGCAATGCTGTGGATGCTAGTGTCACAATGAAGCTGCATCTGGGTAGCAGTTGGCTTCTAAAACTTATTGCTTGTCCTCTTTGTGTTTGGGCTCAAAAATGTAAGGTACTGGATCATAATTTTTCCCAAAGTAATCGTTGTTGGCTCTCACAAAGTCTGCTTGATTAGCATTGTTGTTGATGGGAAGGGATCTGTGGTTACTCCTGCTTTGTCAAGCGATCACGTGACTGGCTTCCTCATTATCTCTTAAAATGGCTCGGGAATCTCTATGAGATTGATACTATTTTAATCGAACCTATTTATTCTCAAATTATGGAAGTCTTTTGGTGTCATAAATCAGATATATATGATAATAGCTTCAATATAGAGGCAACGGCGTAGAGGGGCGGCATGGCGAAGTTGGTAGAGTGGCCGTGCCCGCAATCGGAGGGTTGCTGGTTACTGGGGTTCAATCCCCACCTTCTACCATCTTGGTCACGTCCGTTGTGTCCTTGGGCAAGACACCCTTGCTCCTGATGGCTGCTGGTTAGCGCCTTGCATGGCAGCTCCCGCCATCAGTGTGTGAATGTGTGTGTCAATGGGTGAATGTGGAAATACTGTCAAAGCGCTTTGAGCACCTTGAAGGTAGAAAAGCGCATTTATCATTTATTATCATTCAACTTGTTTTTCCACTCTACTGGTACTTTAACTTGTCCCACATACCTAAAGACGAAATTAAATATGATTGGATTTCTGTCAACATTTTCGTCTTGTATTTATACTTTGACTAAATTGTCAATTTTGTCATTCTTTTAGTCAACATGTATTTGTTTTGATTTCTTACGGTCCTATTTCAGTCAGGAAAAAAATTATAGTTTTTTAGTCAACAAAATTAACACTAAAGTGAAACTGCACATTTTAGACGTAGTTTTCCTTAAAACTGACAGATTTTTTTTTTTTCAAAGTGAAAACAAAAAGTTTCGAAACCAGACTGGATTGTAAAGGAAGTTTAAGGAGTGTTCTGAAGACTCACCCTGCTTGGCGGTGCAGGGTGCGTTGCTGTGCATGGCGGCCAGACGCTCTTTGCAGCCCCGCTCCAAGGTGGCCTCGCCTCTGGTGTTCCTCCTGGTGTTCTCCCTAAGGATGGATCGGATCACCTTGATGACGTTGACCTTGCTCTCGGGCGCACTGAGAAGGACAGAGAAGATGAGGTGAGCACATGGCGTGATTGCCTTATGCTTTCAGCAGCTAAATGCAGATGAAGAGGATTGCTCAGAGAGTTCCAGTGTTTCCCCAGAGAAATGAGCCATATTCATTCAGCCTGATATTAATTTCTCAGAGCATTAAGAGACTCTCCATTTTGATCACATGCTTCATTCTCATCACGGAGCAAATCAACTTAAACTATTTTGGTTAAGCAAAGTCGTTAGAAATTGCAACTTTACCACAACTCTGCAAAGTCTCTTTTTATTGCCATATCACACTTATAGAAGGCAATACTAAATGTCCACAAGCTGAGTGATAAAGCCTCAAAGTATATACAGTACATACTCGTTGATATTCATCCTCTCACATCACCCAGTAATTTAGACGTTAAAATATCTGTCAATTTATTAAATGGCAATATAATATAAGGATTGATTTGAATGTCCAAACAATTAATCGATCCTACACATTTTTTTATTAAGTACAACTGCAAAATAATACACAACGTGGCCAAAAAAAGTTGCAAGTACCAGTACTTTGATAAAGAAGCACTATTGAATTGTAGCAAAGTACGATTTGCATGCTCTCGGGCGCACTGAGAAGTTTGCATGCGCACACCCTATTCTGCTCATTGTGGTCTTTGACAACAAGAGTATTCAATAAAGAAAAAGGGGTGTTAGTTAATTCATCCATTTCATTTGTAATTTCTATGTATTTTAGATTGTTTTCTGTATATAACAACTATTATTATTCTATATAAAATGTGTGGTGAGTCTAGAACTGATGGTAAATTATTTCTTATAGAAAAAATGGCTTTGGTTTTTTTTTTACAATCCAATCTTTGTCGGACCTTTTGGAACGGATTAGTACTGTGTTTGTAATAAGTGCTAATTAGTCCTATGTAGTTCTGTATGAAGCTGGCTAGCTTTCGTACCTTGTGAGATATCATTATCACCATCTTCCCAAATCCTGTACATTGTATATACCACAGGTGTCAAACTCAAGGTCCAGGGGCCAGATCTGGCCTGCTATAGCCTGTGTGGCCTGCAAAAGCCTGGAAATAATGTGCGTCAGTAAAGCACATAATCTTTCTTGCGAAACGTATTTCTTTCAATTTTGACTGGGTATGTAACGATATTGTGCAGAGGGAAAGCAACTGCTGCACACCGAAGCTACTTGATATGCTATCATCACCCGGAAAAAGATGAAACTGGCGAAGCTAAATGTCAATTTATGAGGTATTTACATTATTGAAAGTAAAAATGTGAGTTATTGTTTCAGAGAAACTGCATTTTCCAAACTGATAGAAGAAATGTCCACTGTAGAGGACACTGCTTCTCAAAAAGACACAGTGGATGTTCCTGCACAATTCTTTGCACTCAAAAATACTTGTTTGTAGTAATCAATATGATTAGAACATTTGAGCATTATATTTGTTTAATTACAGTCAGTGTATTTACCCTAAACATTCCTGCCACTTAATTTTACACACTATGGCATTTTAAGTCTATTTTTTACATAAGCGGAAGAAGATGGATAGATGGATATACCACAATAATATCGTACCGTGATCTTAATACCGTGATAATATCGTACCATGAGATTTTAATATCATTACATCTCTAATTTTGACAGTAAAAAGGTACTGTATGCAACTGCTTATCTTCTAAATTTGATTGTTGTATGATGTACAGTATTTATTGTTATTGAAAAAATAAATATCTACTTGCCACTTTGACTTATGATTTCAAGGCAAGTGAACCAATAATTTGTACCGGTAATCAAAAAAATTATAATAATCAAATGCATAGGCATGCATACTGTATAATAACAACATGTGGTGATTATTTGTGTGAGTGTGCGAATTATATTTATATAGCGCCTTTCTGTAGTGACTAGTAGTAGTTTCATAGTGAAAGCCATTATCTAAGTAACATTTAAACCAGTGTGGGGGGCACTGGGAGCAGGTGGGTAAAGTATTTTTCCCAAAGACACAACGGCAGTGACTAGGATGGCGGAAGCGGGGATCGAACCTGGAACCCTCAAGTTGCTAGCACGACCGTTCTACCAACCGAGTCACGCCGCCCTATGTCTCATTATACAATAATATTTACATATATTCACTTTTACTAGCAACCGATGTGGCCCTCAATGAAAACGATTTTGACCCCCTTGGTACATATTGTAGTATTAATAATGTAAAAGGTCTGACCTGCTACACAACTGGAAGACCGTCTGTGGTCTTCCTTCCACTTCAGATCTGCAGTGAATCAGCTCCCAGATACAGCTGCCTTCTGAGCCTGGTCCTGGGAGAAAGCAGAGAAAATATCATTTTTAATCTTGCAGTCCAAATATGGTTCATCATTTTAGCTAGAGATTGAGTGTGTGTGTGTGTGTGTGTGTGTGTGTGTGCGTGCGTTTGTGGGTGTGTGTGTGTGTGTGTGTGTGTGTGAGAGAGACAGAGAGAGAGAGGGTAAGGAGAATGAGTTTAGGTGTGTGTTCAGGGAGGAGATGAGAAAAGAACAAACAGATTTAGTGGATTATCTTTGTGAGTGCTTTAGTCAGGGTACTGTGGCATCAGGCCAGCTTCTTACCTGTTGGATTTCCCAGCCTGACCTGAAGCGCTGAGAGTGGGATGAGCCAACGAAACTTGAATGGGTCAGGATCGCCATGAGAAAGTGAAGAACGAGGGTTGGTCTGATCACCACGTTAAAAAAAATTATGAGAAAGGAAACAAATGACATTTTCTGCCAAGATAGCATTCCTAACATGTGAAAGCAAATGAGCGCAGACTGTCACCATTTTCTTCTTCAGCTTGTTGTTTTCCCGGTAGACCAATATCACTGCTTTCTTGAACACTGGCAGGAGAGAAAACACATCTCAGCATCTTTAATGCGGCGTCAAATGCTTCATGGGGGAAGAGAACTGGAGGGGTACGACCCTCAGAAGCATTTTAAATGTAAACTCGGAAGTCCAAAAAGCTACAACCACATTTTTTGAAGTTTCACTGACAACTATTTCACACTGTGATTCGACCATAAAACCCTGTCGCTTAAAAAGGATTAAGACTAAACTGCACATGAAACAGAATAAATAATGGGATTATTTAGCGCTTCATTAATAATAATAATAATAATAATAATACCTGGGATTTATATAGCGCTTTTCTAAGTACCCAAAGTCACTTTACATGTAGAACCCATCATTCATTCACACCTGGTGGTGGTAAGCTACTTTCATAGCCACAGTTGCCCTGACGGAAGCGTGGCTGCAATTTGCGCCAATGGCCCCTCCGACCACCACCTATCATTCATCATTCAATTCACCGGTGTGAGTGGCACCGGGGGCAAGGGTGAAGTGTCCCGCCCAAGGACACAACGGCAGCGATTTTTGGATGGTAAGAGGCGGGGAGCGAACCTGCAACCCTCAGGTTTCTGGCACGGTTGCTCTACCCACTACGCCATGCCGCCCAATTAATATGGGAGTTGGCCTGTGAGGAGAGTATGCATGTGTAGAATGAAAGCAGCCATGACACTCATCAACAAGGAATTTCTTCAAGTAGCAGTAGTTGCACTGTTATACTTTAGAGGTCCTACATACAGTATTTGTGTTACCTCGTGTAGTTCAATGAGTGTCACAATATAAGACACAAATCTCTGCATGATCACAAATAAAGAATGAAGGTTCTCAAAAATCACACATTAACATTTTAAACTATTTTAACCAGGGCAGTATGCCAAATAACGTATTAACAGCAGGAACTAATTGATTAATGGCATTAAGATTTTTTACGTATTGACGTACTGTTTCAATAAATAAGTTTACAAAAAGTAAGAATCATTAATTTTAAAGCAAATCTTTTCCTGGCTAGAGCATTAAAAACTGTTTATAACTTTCTAAATATGTTATGAGAGCCTTCCAGACATGAAATAACACCATTACATTATTTTAATCCATTATAGTAATGCTGCCTAAGGCTAAGCCCATCAGTGGCCACGATACTGAACAGCATGCTCCGATTGGTTTGGTCTTCTCAAGTTGCCAATATTACAGCAGTACTAATATTTTTTATTTAGCCATTTATGCTTGAAAATGCTTAATTTAGGACAAAAAAATTGTAGAATATGCTTTATAATACTTCCTAAAAATTCTGCTATGTGGTAAAGCCGCAATATTTGAAGCACAATGTGGTGAGGAACGACTGTAGTTGCAAAATGCTGATTCATCATTTTGTAACCTAAATACAAATTGTAATCATTTGACAGCCCTAAGCAGATTTTTTAAACATTTGTGTGAGCGGTTCTAATTTATTTGTCCTGGTGCACTATGAAGTGGCGGTGAGTCTAATTTTAAGCAGAATAGGGATGTCACGGTATGAACATTTCTTATCAGGGTTATTGTGACCAAAATTATCACGGTTATTATTATCGTGGTATTTTTACATGTGCTCAAAATTGTCAAAAAGTACTTATACTAAAATATTTTAACCAAGTTTTATTAAAAAACACAAACAACACATTAAAAATGATTTTCTTTGTAGAAGAGTAATTATTGTAGATAAAAACACTAGCCACGAGTACACGGACAACATTTATTTAATCTGATCATCATTCAGATTAAAATGTTACTGTGTCCTTAAAAAATATCTGATTTTGACATGCATTTTCATGCATCACACCTTAAATCGGAATACTTTAATTTGACATGCGCAGAACCTAACAAATGGAAAAAAGTGTGTTATTATTTGAGCTATGGCGCCATCTTTTGGACGAGTTCACTCACTGTAGGTGCTGAAGAAGCAGTAGATTTCCACTGTAAAAGACATGGATTTGTGCATTTCTGCTTGTCCGACGTTATCACTGTATTTATCTATCATTTTGCGAGAGGCAATGATGAGAGGTATAGCAGACTAGTCTCGCTTAACAAATGCCTGTCTAGTTTTTGTAGACAACAGGGACTAACGTTTATTTATAATTGGCCCTCTTTCTGAGGCAAACCGGGCTTGTTGATGAGGGACGGCCTTCACCCTAACCAGGAAGGCGCCATCATCCTGGCTAGGAACATAGATTATTGTTTGAGTCACACTTGGCTAACTACACTAGAGCAAGCCCGTTGAGCTAGAATTAGCCAGCCCCAGGCTGGAAAATCCCTGCAGACATAGTATTTCTCCTAGAATAATAAACACCTCACATAATGTTTTTTCTGCAGTGACTGTGCCAGAGGTGGACATGCATTCTACTGAGGTGGCAAATTATGACGAGTTCAGTGTATCGCAGAACCAAGCAAACAATCTGAAGATTCCCGTCATATCAATTCCTAGATATTGTCGAAATTATTTAAAGCGCACTAGGCAAAATAAACGCAATATTATTAATATTACTACTGCGGATAACTTTAACAAAAATTCCTTAAAACAGCCCACTACCTATAATATGGGCTTTTTAAACATAAGATCATTGTCTCCCAAAACGTTATTAGTTATTGAGGTCATTAGAGACAACAATCTTAACGTCATTGGTCTCAACGAAACCTGGCTCAAACCAGACACATTTTTTGCGCTGAACGAGGCATCTCCTCCTAACTGTATTGTTCTCTATATAAATGACATTTGTAAAGTTACAAAAGATTTAAAGTTAGTATTATTTGCGGATGATACAACTGCGTTTTGTTCAGGAGATAACACACAGAAGATAATACAAATAATAACAGAAGAAATGAACAAATTAAAAAGATGGTTTGCCAAAAACAGACTATCTTTGAATCTCAATAAAACTAAAATAATGCTATTTGGTAACAGTAGAAGAGAAAGTCAAACACAAAAACAAATAGACGGAATAGAAATTGAAAGAGTAAATGAAACCAAATATGATTGATCAAAATGATTGATGATAAATTGAACTGGAAATCTCATATAAAAAATATACAACATAAAGTAGCAATAAACACATCAATAATGAATAAAGCAAAACATGTTATAGAACAAAAATCACTTCATATTCTCTACTGCTCGCTAGTGTTACCATATCTGAGTTATTGTGTAGAAATATGGGGCAATAACTACAAAAGTACACTTCATTTATTAACGGTGTTACAAAAAAGATCAGTTAGAATAATACATAATGTTGGATATAGAGAACATACAGACCCTTTATTTATTGAATCAAAAATACTGAAATTCCACGACATAGTGAATTTACAAACAGCTAAAATTATACACAAAGCAAACTATAACCTGCTGCTACCCAAGAATATACAACAATTCTTAAAAAAAAAAAAAAGGAGAAATCCATCCATCTTCTTCCGCTTATCCGAGGTCGGGTCACGGGGGCAGCAGCCTAAGCAGGGAAGCCCAGACTTCCCTCTCCCCAGCCACTTCGTCCAGCTCCTCCCGGGGTATCCCGAGGCGTTCCCAGGCCAGCTGGGAGAGATAGTCTTCCCAACGTGTCCTGGGTCTTCCCCGTGGCCTCCTACCGGTCGGATGTGCCCGAAACACCTCCCTAGGGAGGCGTTCGGGTGGCATCCTGACCAGATGCCCCAACCACCTCATCTGGCTCCTCTCGATGTGGAGAAGCAGCGGCTTTACTTTGAGCTCCTCCCGGATGACCGAGCTTCTCACCCTATCTCTAAGGGAGAGCCCCGCCACCCGGCGGAGGAAACTCATTTCGGACGCTTGTACCCATGATCTTGTCCTTTCGGTCATAATCCAAAGCTCATGACCATAGGTGAGGATGGGGAACGTAGATCGACCGGTAAATCGAGAGCTTTTCCTTCCGGCTCAGCTCCTTCTTCACCATAACGGATCGATACAGCGTCCGCATTACTGAAGACGCAGCACCGATCCGCCTGTCGATTTCACGATCCACTCTTCCCTCACTCGTGAACAAGACTCCGAGGTACTTGAACTCCTCCACTTGGGGCAAGATCTCCTCCCCAACCCGGAGATGGCACTCCACCCTTTTCCGGGCGAGAACCATCCAGGTGCTGATTCCCATCCCAGTCGCTTCACACTCGGCTGCGAACCGATCCAGTGAGAGCTGAAGATCTTGGCCAGATGAAGCCATCAGGACCACATCATCTGCAAATAGCAGAGACCTAATCCTGCAGCTACCAAACCAGATACCCTCAACGCCCTGACTGCCCCGAGAAATTCTGTCCATAAAGGTTATGAACAGAATCGGTGACAAAGGGCAGCCGTGGCGGAGTCCAACCCTCACTGGAAACGGGTCCGACTTACTGCCGGCAATGCGGACCAAGCTCTGACACTGATTATACAGGGAGCGAACCGCCACAATAAGACAGTCCGTTAACCCATACTCTCTGAGCACTCCCCACAGGACTTCCCGGGGTACAAGGTTTCTCATTGTCATCCCATTGAATTGAGTTTTTTCTTGCCCTGATGTGGGATCTGAGCAGAGGATGTCGTAGTGGCTTGAGCAGCCCTTTGCGACACTCGAGATTTAGGGCTATATAAGTAAACTTTGATTGATTGATTTTTTCCTTCTGTTCGCTACTTTTGTTTTATCTCTCTTTTTGAAATGGAGCTGTTCTGTGCCATTTATGTTGTGTTTATGTTGTGATTATGTACGGGTTGCGGCGTGTTTCATGCTACAACATTCTGTGTATCTTCTTGAGGCTAGCAGTTAGCACTTGGATTAGCTGTGAAGTTGTGAATAATACAGCTCGTTAAGACAACTGAATCCCTTTTATTTTACATCGACACATGACACTTTATACCATACTTTTGTTTTTGCTAGTCTCATTTTAAAGCAACAAAATCAACAGTATATAATGCTACTACTGTACATGTTGAATGGGGGGGAGACAGTAGCAAGACAATCGCTTCATTCCGAGACTATTAAATTTAGGCCCTGCTCAACCACCAGAGTATAGCTGACATCAAAGACATGCGCAGTAAGGATAATTCTAACCCAAATTTCGGAATTCAGGAAGTTGTGTTTTCATGCGCTACAATCCAAATGACTTTCGGCATAAACCACCCGTCTCGATTATAATGAAATTTTGATCCGTGTGTTTACATTAAGCATTTTTATTCCCGTTCTGAATAAATGTGTCCTTGTGCACATAGCTACTGTTTCATGTACCTCAAGCAGTAATTGAATGTGCATATAAAAGCAACACAAGCATTATAAACAAAGTAAAATGGCAGAAAAAAAACCCAAAATTAAATAAATGTAAACACTGTGCAACATAGCACTTTATGGACATACGAGATAAACGAATAAAAACAAATGTAAGAATTTTTGCAAGGTGGCACCTGGTGGCCATAAGACGTAACTGCAATTTTGTCCATATAGATCAAAATAATGTTTATGTATGAGATTTAATCTTACATATAGGGCTGCACGCTTATGGCCAAAATAATAATTCAGATTATTTTGAATTAAGAATTAAATCACGATTATTGATTATGTTAGGTAAAATAAGTTGGGATGGACACCATCATGTAATTTGTAATGTATAATAAAAAGGCTGTAGATAAACGTTATCCATATATTTAAAGACAAATATTTGTCTTTTTGTTCATTAATATTATCAACGTGTCATCTTTTTCTCATTACATGATGCCTTTATCTCTATTTTTACATTTTGATAGAAGTATTTATTTAAGTTATGTACATTGACATTTACTAATGTATGTACTTGTGCATGCTGTATATGGACAAATAATTAAGAAATTGAGCAGAAATAAGTGGAATAGGAATTAACTATACACAATAAAACATTTAAAAAATGCTATGTCTGGTTTTTAAAGTAATACATATTTGACATGAAAAAAAACCCAAGTAATGTAAAAAAACGTGGTGTTTACTTTTTGATATCAATATGAAACACAAGGCAGTTTGGCTAATGAAGATAACGTTGAATAAACACGCTTTGCTCTTCTCCATCAACACCAAGTGGTTCAGTGCAACAGTTTGGCCAACAAAAATAAACAAGAGTCATACCTCTCACATCTAATACACAAACTTCCCAGCCTGCGTTCAATTCGATGAGATGACAAAACATTTGAGCTAATAAAGATAAAGTTAAAGTACCACTGACAGTCACACACACACTAGATGTGGTGCAAATACCCTCTGCATTTGACCCCTCCCCTTGTTCCACCCTCTGGGAGGTGAGGGAATCAGTGAGCAGCAGCAGTGGCCACGCTCGGGAATCAAATATTTTATTATTGATATATAATATTGATGTTATTGGAACACTGATGAAGTTAGCAGTTAAATAAAAGACGCGTGAGTATCCCAGGAAACAAACGGCAAGACTCTATAAAGAAGTTGTGGCAACGTTCCCGACACATCGCCTGCTGCATGTTTCCTCACGTCATGAACTCTGTAGTCACAGCAGCTAAAGGACATTGAGAAAATGAAAGCAACCTCAAATAGTTTTCTCCTCCGCTGTGTACTTTCAGTTTCAGAATGAGTGTCTCCAATATTGTCCACAACTGTCGCCATCTAAAATCTGCAGTCGGCTCTTAAATGAACGGTGAGACTCCACAGAAATGAAGCGAGGGAATTCTCACTCAACTCTGTTTACTCCGAGGGGAAATTTCCGTAGCAAAGTCAGTGTAGTTTTGTTCCGACATGTTTTTTTAGCCAAACAACGCTAGTGTGTATGCGCCAAAGCTGCTGTGACTCAATTTCCAGGAAGTAAGCAGTGTTGCCTAAAATGCATTACTAAATAACGTTTTTTCTGTAATTATAAATTTAAAAGGTACTACTTAGCGTCTGGAATTTTACCACGGTGTATCATTATACCGTTAACCGTTATATCCCTAAAACAGAATACCATGTCAGAGGAGGCAGACTTACCAAACACGGTCATTTCAGGGTCTTTCCTCATACGGCCCAATGAAGAATGTGGGTTGAGCCAGACTGCAGTAGAATGTAGGAGAAACTCTCCCATAGAGATTTCAGTGACCTGTGGGACACGCACACATCTTTGGTCACCATGGCCAGCCATCCTGACAAATGTATTGTACTGATTTAAATCTAGTTTGTAAAAGGTTCAGTTGAGAACTGGATATAGAGCAGCAGTGGTTGAGAGGGGATGAACACTATAATTTATTTATACTTACCGTAATTTCCGGACTATAAGCCGCACCTGACTATAAGCCGCACCAGCTAAATTTAGGGGAAAATACAGATTGCTCCATATATAAGCCGCACCTGACTATAAGCCGCAGGGTTTTGATGTGTAATTACCGTAGTATATAGGGGTTCCTGCTACCACGGAGGGAATTGTCGGGACAGAGATGACTGTTTGGGAACGCAAAGCGCCCCATTTATTAACAATAAATCTTTCAATCATTCAATCAAACTTTCACATCTTTGACATGGCGAACAGCATTCGTGCAGAGTACAAATAATACAAAGGTGCAAAGTAATACAAAGTGCTCGCCTGTACGTTATCAAAATAACCAGCCTACCGGTATATGAAAAGTCAGTCTTTAATCATTGCGTCATCGTCTTCCTCCTGCGTACTAAAACCACCAAAATCCTCTTTGTCTGTGTCGGAGAAGAACAGGCCGTAAATAAGCCGCACCCTTGTATAAGCCGCAGGGACCAGAACGAGGGGAAAAAGTAGCGGCTTATAGTCCGGAAATTACGGTATTTGTACGTCATAATGTGTGCTTTTTATCTGATACCCATTTAAGCGCAAGTGACATTTTAATAACCATTCCCTTCGAATTGCTATGCCAACTAATTATTCTATCAATTTGTAGATGTATTCACACCCCAAATGCAAAAGAACAAAATATGGCATCAACAGCACAAATAGCAGAGCTACCAACTTAATTTCTAAAAGAGGAACATTCTTATTGGGGCAGTTTAAGATTTGTGCGCTAAATCAGTGTCTTTTGACTTGTAAAGTATGCGCTTACCTCTCGATCGTGGCTGGCCTGCTCGGCGACAAGTTGATCAAAGACGGAGCCGTAATCCTCGTAGATTTTTTGCATCTCATTGATGTGGCTGGCCACCTTTTCCATGGCCTTGAGCGCCTCTGCACGGTGATGAACAAAGGAAAGTATTAGCAAGGATCAAGTCTTTGACATAGCCCACAGGGGACATCATAATACTGAATGACTAGTGCAAATACTGCTTGCCTCCCTGTGTGTGTGCTTATATACTGTGTATATATTTTGGTGTAAGCCTACCTGTGATGTGCAAGTGTTCTTCGCTGTTGGCATCAGTGAGAGAAACCAGCTCCCTGAGCAGCAGGGGGTACTTGAGAACTCTTTGCACTGGTTTAATCAGGTAGGACTCCAGGGTGGATGAGTGCTGCTTGGTGGAGTTCCTTGCGTCCAAGAATTCCTTAAAGGCCCGATCGGTCTTGGCTGCAAAACAAATACACTGAATTATTACCAATTAAGAGTGGGATTAAGTCATTTACAATACAGTACTGTCACAGCATTACACCCACAATGGCAACAATAACACAATACAGCAATTGTGCTATAACAGATGCGTGGCAACTGAATATATATAACTCATAACCACAAATCAATTTTAAAATAATTTTCTATTATAAAGGGTTTTGTTTTGTGTGCATTACACAAAAATATGAAAAACACTATCCATTTTATACACCGCTTATTAGGGTCATGGGTAAGATGGAGCCTATCCCAGCAAACTTTGGGCAAGAGCTTGTTTACTCCCTGGACTGGGTCGCTAGCCAATCACAGGGCACACACATACACAAACAACCATTCACACTCACATATACAGTGTGGTTGTCCAGTGCAGTTCATGGTGCAATAAGATACCTCCAGCAGGGCGTAGTGTAAGCTTCTCCTTAACCTACCTTGAACACTCAATTTGCTTTTTGCAGTGTTTCATTGGAAAGGCAAATTATTGCTTTTTACATTGTCTTAATTCATAGTGGAAAAAGCGCTTTGTTTATCAAAATAGAGTAATGTAAGTTATACTACAAGGCAAATTTTATGGCAAAGTGATGACCTTTTCGTTGAGCAGCGTGCTTGCATGATGCTGACTGTGGGGGGCCATTAAAGTATTAATTATAACACTCCCAGATGCAGACAGGCAGCCCAATCGACACCTCCCAGAGTAATTGGCAGGCAATTACAGAGTCGACAGATAAACAACGAAGCTAAGGCAACCCAAAGCCTGTGGCATGATGTGAAAAGGAAGGGAGTGATGAAGAAGGCCAAGATGGTCATCTAATTATGTATATAGACTTGACAAACACCCCCAGATTTCCTGCATGTCCTTGAATCAGCTGGATGTGATCAGGCTGTGCTATTTCTGATTTTCTGTATCACGCAGAGTCACAACTACACTCAAAATGGCAACTACATACTTAGTCAGTTCCTTGTGCAAAGATGTGCATTGCTTGCACATCACTATTTAAGAATAATGAACAGTCTACATCAGGGGTCCTCTATAACTTTTCCCCAAGGGCCAGAATGTTTATCAGCAGAAACTAAAAGGGAGTGATGGGTCAAACAATACTGAAGCATCGATGCCATTGGGTGGCATTCGGTGTTCCTCGGAGCTTCAATGCGTATGTCACTTTAAGACAAAAAAGCGTGACCGATAGAGCTGCTGTCAAAGCGCCAAACAGTGTTTATAAGAAGTACTTTTCTCATTTTACAAGTGACAGCTTGTACTGGAGGAAGAGTGGTGCCGCGGTTGACAGCGGTCTCCATCATTGATCTTAATTGAACTAAGAAAAAGGAAAAATCCCCAAGTGTGGGATTATTTTTGATTTTACAGGGCCAAATAAGGCAAATGCTTTTCTTTTCATATTCATTTTTTACTATTTGATTCATTGACCAGAGTTGCGAATTTCATATTCCTTTCTGTATATAACGTAGTGGTCAAAAAGTTTACATACACTTGTAAAGAACATAATGCCATGGCTGTCTTGAGTTTCCAAAAATTTCTACAAGTCTTATTTTTTTGTGATAGAATGATTGGAGCACATACTTGTTTGTCACAAAAAACATTCATGAAGTTTGGTTTTATGAATTCATTATGGGTCTACTGAAAATGTGACCAAATCTGCTGGGTCAAAAGTATACATACAGCAATGTTAATATTCGGTTACATGTCCCTTGTCAAGTTTCACTGCAATAAGGCGCTTTTGGTAGCCATCCACAAGCTTCTGGTAGAATTTTTGACCACTCCTCTTAAAAAAATTGGTGCAGTTCATCTAAATTTGTTGGTTTTCTGACATGGACTTGTTCTTTCAGCATTGTCCACACGTTTAAGTTAGGACTTTGGGGTGGCCATTCTAAAACCTTAATTCTAGCCTGATTTTAGCCATTCCTTTACCACTTTTGACGTGTGTTTTGGGGTCATTGTCCTGTTGGAACACCCAACCTCCGGGCTGATGATTTTAGGTTGTCCTGAAGAATTTGGAGGTAATCCTAATTTTTCATTAAAAAAAACAACATACTGGCACCATACTTATTTTGATTATTGTTTCTCAGCTGTTTGTAAATGTTGCAGTTTATAAATAAAGGTTTATTAAAAAAAAAAAAAAGTTGTTTTTTTAAATAAAATAAAAAAAATAGCTCTGCGCATGCGCATAGCATAGATCCAACGAATCGATGACTAAATTAATCGGCAACTATTTTAATAATCGATTTTAATCGATTTAATCGATTAGTTGTTGCAGCCCTAATATATACACACACATATCAATATACAGTATAAATATACAAAACCCAACATCAGTGAAGTTGGCATGTTGTGTAATTCGTAAACAAAAACAGAATACAATAATTTGCAAATCCTTTTCAACGTTTATTCAATTGAATAAACATATTTAATGTTGGAACTGAGAAACTACTTTTTTTTTTTCAAATAATCATTAATTTAGAATATAATGGCAGCAACACATTGCAAAAAAGTTGCCGCAGGGGAAGATTTACCACCGTGTTACGTGGCCCTTCCTTTTAACAACACTCAGTAAATGTTTGGGAACTGAGGAGACCAATTTTTAAAGCATTTCAGGTGGAATTCTTTCCCATTCTTGCTAGATGTACAACTTAAGTTCTTCAACAGTCTGGGGGTCTCCGGTGGTATTTTAAGCTTCATATTGCGCCGCACATTTTCAATGGGAGACAGGTCTGGACTAAAGGCAGGTCAGTCTAGTACCCACACTCTTTTACTACGAAGCCACGCTGTTGTAACACATGCAGAATGTGGCTTGGCATTGTCTTGCTGAAATAAGCAGGGGCGTTGCTTGATGATAACATTGCTTGGATGGAAACATATGTTGCTCCAAAACCCGTACGTACCTTTCAGCATTAATGGTGCTTTCACATATGTGTAAGTTACCCATGCCTTGGCGCTAATACACCCCCATACCATCCCAGATGCTGGCTTTTGAACTTTGCGCATATAACAATCCGGATGGTTCTTTTCCTCTTTGTTCCGGAGGACACGACATCTACAGTTTCCAAAAACTATTTGAAATGTGGACTCGTAAGACCACAGAACACTTTGCATCAGTCCATCTTAGATGAGCTTAGGCCCAGTGAAGCCGGCGGCATTTCAGGGTATTGTTGATAAATGGCTTTAGTTTTGCATAGTAGAGTTTTAACTTGCACTTATAGATGTAGCGACGAACTGTAGTTACTGACAGTGGTTTTCTGAAGTGTTCCTGAGCCCATGTGGTGATATCATTTACACACTGATGTCGGTTTTTGATGCAGTACCGCCTGAGGGATCGAAGGTCACGGGCAGTTAATATTGGTTTTCAGCCTTGCTGCTTACGTGCAGTGATTTCTCCAGATTCTCTGAAACTTTTGATGATATTACGAACCGTATATGGTGAAATCCCTAAATTCCTTGCAATAGCTGCTGTTGTTCTTAAACAATTTGCTCACGCATTTGTTCACAAAGTGGTGACCCTCGCCCTATCCTTGTTTATGAATGACTGAGCATTTCATGGAAGCTGCTTTTATACCCAATCATGGCACCCACCTGTTCCCAATTAGCCTGTTCACCTGTGGGATGTTCCAAATAAGTGTTTGATGAGCATTCCTCAACTTTGCTTTGTTTTTGCCACTTGTGCCAGCTTTTTTGAAACATGTTGCAGGCATCAAATTCCAAATGAGCTAATTTTTGCAAAAAATAACAAAGTTTTCCAGTTCGAACATTAAGTATCTTGTCTTTGCAGTCTATTCAATTGAATGTAGGTTGAAAAGGATTTGCAAATCATTGTATTCTGTTTTTATTTACCATTTATACAACGTGCCAACGTCACTGTTTTTTTATATATATATACATATATATATATATATATATATATATATATATATATATATATATATATATATATATATATATATATATATATATATATATATATATATATATATATATATACAGTATATATATATATATATACATACATACATACACACATATATATATATTAAAAAAAACAGTGGTCAACGTCACTGGTTTTATATATATATATATATATATATATATATATATATATATATATATATATATACATATATATATATATATATATATATATATATATATATATATATATATATATATATATATATATACATATATATATATACATATATATATATATATATATATATATATATATATATATATATATATATATACATATATATATATATATATATATATATATACATACATATATATATATATATATATATATATATATATATATATATATATATATATATATATATATATATATTAGGGATGTCCGATAATGGCTTTTTGCCGATATCCGATATTCCGATATTGTCCAACTCTTTAATTACCGATACCGATATCAACCGATACCGATATCAACCGATATATACAGTCGTGGAATTAACACATTATTATGCCTAATTTGGACAGCCAGGTATGGTGAAGATAAGGTACTTTTAAAAAAAAATTATAAAATAAAATAAGATAAATAAATTAAAAACATTTTCTTGAATAAAAAAGAAAGTAAAACAATATAAAAACAGTTACATAGAAACTAGTAATTAATGAAAATGAGTAACATTAACTGTTAAAGGTTAGTACTATTAGTGGACCAGCAGCACGCACAATCATGTGTGCTTACGGACTGTATCCCTGCAGACTGTATTGATATATATTGATATATAATGTAGGAACCAGAATATTAACAGAAAGAAACAACCCTTTTGTGTGAATGAGGAGGGAGGTTTTTTGGGTTGGTGCATTAATTGTAAGTGTATCTTGTGTTTTTTATGTTGATTTAATAAAAAAAAAAAAAAAAAAACCAAAAAAAAAACGATACCGATAATAAAAAAACCGATACCGATAATTTCCGATATTACATTTTAACGCATTTATCGGCCGACATCCGTAATATATATATATATATATATATATATATATATATATATATATATATATATATATATATATATATATATATATATATACATATATATATATATATATATAAAACCAGTGACGTTGGCACGTTGTATAAATGGTAAATAAAAACAGAATACAATTATGTATATATATATATGTATACATACATACATATTTATATATATATATACATACATACATATATATACATATATACACATATACATACTGTACACACACACACACACACACACACACACACACACACACACACACACACACACACACACACACACACACACACACACACACACACACACACACACATGTAAATATTAGGGCTGGGCAATTATATGATCATGATCATTGATCACAATTAATGTGAGTTTGATCACGGTGATCAGCTGTTAGCATATTTCCTTAATCAAACATGGCGGAACTGACTGTAAGAAGTTACCGCAGTAGTAAACAGTAGGGAAGCTCGGTATAATCCTGCAAGGAACAATCCATCTTTAATGACCGTGATCCTGTGTGTGTGTCTGTGGATGTGTGTGTGTGTGTGTGTGTGTGTGTGTGTGTGTGTGTGTCTGTGTACGTTTGATTTTGTGAAAGTGTTTTTGTCCGTGCATGTGCGTGACCTCCCGTTCCACGGTGCAAAAGTCAGGCTCGTCACGACGTAATTAATGTTCAATCAGCGTTGTGCCTTGTCCCCCTCACATAGCTCGAAGTGCAGCCGAGAAGAATAAAATAAAGAAACATGACTAACACTAGTATAGAAGTTGAAACAACATTTAAAAAGAGCAGCGGCTTTCGTGACACACTTTAGTTTCCCCTATCTGCTGCAGTTTACCAGTAATCCCGCCCTGAAGGCATACTTGCAGGCACTCACAGGAGTCTTTTTTAGTCCCAAGTGGCAGAATAAACACCCACTAATTTAATCAGAAAAAGGCATTTTTATACCTAAATATTTTCACACTTTTTGTTTGTGTTTGCAAAGATTCAACTCCTCTGATATAACAAGTACTAAAAAACTCTCCATACAGACACTTTGTGTTCAAATCATTTTTGAGTTTGAGGGTAAATAAATATTTTGTTCTTGAAATAATCATTAAATGTGTTTTATGTTGGTACACATTATTTTACAGTACCTGAAATTCAAACTGCACGTTAATGTATTTTATTCAAGATATGCCACAAAATTTGAGTTTTAAAAAACTCCACAAACTGGGTCACCACTTGTTTGCCAAAGCACTGGTGAGAAGCACTGATGTATACAAGCAATTAAAGAATACAATTCATAATTTACCATTTGAAAGTGTTGTTTAGTAAATGTTAACTTAAAATAAAAGTGTCGTAGTAGTCAGTACACCACTGATACTTTAACTGCAGAATGAAGTATGTGATGACAAGCAAAATAAAATACATTTGAGAAGAAAAACGTTCTTTCCTCCCACAAAATGCACCGAAAAAGAAGCAAAACCGTGGCCCTAAAACCAGGTATGGAACGTAGCGTGGGTTACATGTACTGTTGCACCTATGGTAAACACAAATATAGATATGAACAAAATAACAGTTGTCAGGTGTTAGCATATATTTGCTCGATCAAACATGGTGGAAATTTCTGTTACAAAATACTGCAATAGTAAACAGTAGGGATGCAACAGTGCTTGCTATAATCCTGCATAGAACAATCCGACTTAAATTCAGAAAACAAATTGTGATATTAATCAAGATCGGAAGACATGGCAAAAAATTATCACGATTAATTTTCTCATATCGCCCAGCCCGAGAGTGTATATATACACTGCTCAAAAAAATCAATGGTGAAAAAAAAAATGTCGGATATCTATACTGATGTGAACAGTTTAATGTCTCAGGAACAAAAGGATGCCACATCTTTTGATGGAAATAAAAGTTTTCAGCCTACAGAGGGCTCAGTATATAGACACCCCAAAAATCAAAGTGAAAAAATTATGTGGCAGGCTCGTCCATTTTGCCTAAATTCAATTACTGCAACTCAAAATTATTTTCAATATCTTGTGTGGCCCCCACGTGCTTGTATGCATGCTTGACAACGTCGCGGCATTTTCCTAATGAGACGACGGATGGTGTCTTGTGGGATGTCCACCCAGATCTGTCTAAGGGCATCAGTGAGCTCCTGTAAAGTCTGAGGAGCAACCTGGCGGCGTCTGATGGACCGAAACATTATGTCCCAGAGGTGTTCTATCGGGTTTAGATCAGGTGATCGTGAGGGCCATGAATTGTCAATTCCTTCATCCTCCAGATACTGTCTGCATACTCTTGCCACATGAGGCCGGGCATTGTCGTGGATCAGGAGGAACCCAGGACCTACTGCACCAGCGTAGGGTCTGACCATGGGTGCAAGGATTTCATCCCGATACCTAATGGCAGTCAGACTGCCGTTCTCTAGCCTGTAGAGGTCTGTTCGTCCCTCCATGGAAATGCCTCCCCAGACCATCACTGACCCACCACCGAACGGGTCATGCTGAATGATGTTGCAGGCAGCATAGCGCTCTCCTTGGCTTCTCCAGACCCTTTCACGTCTATCACAGGTGCTCAGGGTAAACCTGCTCTCATCTGTGAAAAGCACAGGGCGCCACTGGCGGACTTGCCAATTCTGGTGTTCTATGGCAAATGCCAATCAAGCTCCACGGTTCTGAGCAGTGAGCACAGGGCACATTACAGGACGTCGTGCCCTGAGGCCACCCTCGTGAAGTCTGTTTCTGACTGTTTGGGCAGAGACATTCACACCAGTAGCCTGCTGGAGGTCATTCTGTAGGGCTCGAGCAGTGCTCAACCTGTTCCTCCTTGCACAAAGCAGCAGATATCGGTCCTGCTGATGGGATGAGGACCGTCTACGGCCCTGTGCAACTCTCCTAGAGTAACTGCCTGTCTCCTGGAATCTCCTCCATGCTCTGGAGATTGTACTGGGAGACACATCAAATCTTCTTGTAACAGCACGCATGGATGTGCCATCCTGGAGGAGTAGGACAATCTGCGCAACTTCAGGAGGGTTAAGAAATCACCTCATGCTCCCAGTCGTGATAATGACTCTAGCTAAAGCCAACACTTGTGGAAAAACAGTTAAAAAAGATCAAGAGGGAGGAACTTGAATTGTCCTCCACCTGCAAAACCAGTCCTGTTTTGGGGGCCATCTAGTTGTTGCCACTTTTAGTGCACCTGTTGTTAATTCCATCAACACCAATGCAGCTGAAACTGATTAACAACCCCCTCTGCCACGTACCTGACCAAAACGTTATCAGAAAAGTGCAATTGAATTCATGCCATACCCTGATAAAAAACTGTTCCTTTAATTTTTTTGAGCAGTGTATATATACAAAGTATATATATGTGTGTGTGTGTGTCACACACACACACACACACACATGTGTATATATCTAAATGTATATATGTATATATGTATATATATATATATATATATATATATATATATATATATATATATATATATATATATATATATATATATATATATATACACATACATATATATGTGTACATATATAACCATACATACATGTACAGTATATGTATGTAGGTATATACACAAATATATACATATATTTGCATACATTCATATATACATACACAAATATATACACATACATATATACATATATAAACAAATGCATACACACTTTCACACATATACATATAAACATATATTTACATATATACACTACAAATACATATAAACATATATTTACATATATACACTACAAATACATATATATATATACATATATATATATATATATATATATATATATATATATATATATATATATATATATATATATATATATATATATATATATATATATATATATATATGACCTACACAGTATCAGTGCAATGTCAATACAGTGTGAGTGTAAGGATAGGAATTGATAAGATGTTTACGGTTCCGATTTCCTTTTCAATTCTGCTTAACGATTCATTTCTTTCATGGTTCTCGTATCGATTCTTATTTGGATAAAAAAAGAGAAAAAAGGGTGGGATTGCATAATTTTTGTTTAGTTTAGAAGTAACATGACCTTACAAAGCCTACAGTAAAGTCTCAAAAGGAATATATGTAGCATAGAAGAAAAACTATATAAAATAAAATATAAGAAATTAATATTCTTCTGTAAAATGTAATCATGTGCAAATTACACAAGAGTGTAACATTTAGTCACATGTGATATTAACTTATTACATGCAAAGTGAGATATGTCACACCTTTTATTGGTTATAATTTTTATGATTATGGCTCACAGCTTATGAAAAGTTTGAATTGAAAATCTCAGAAAATGTAAGGTTTCAAAAACTGTAAAGCATGATGATCAAAATTATAACAAATAAAGACTTGACGTATCTTACTTTGCATGTAATTAATTAATATCACAGATTAGTTTCATTGAAGTTAATTGCTGACATGAATGGACTTTTACAACATATTCTAATTTTATGAGTTTCATCTGTATAATATAATAAAAGATAAAATCTGGTTGCAGGAAAACTTGCAGCTTTTTTCTGACTACAATCAAACATTCACCTACCGAAAATGCAAACTTTTGACCACAAACTTAGTCGCTGCTCATTAACATTTGTTTAGCGGCAAACGTCAACTGGGGCGAGTACTACCCGCCTTGGAGCCAGTCAGAATCTGTTTCTCATCATGCTCATCTAAATGAGAAGGCATTCATTCAAATTTTACAAATAATAGCGCTGACATGATAGGCTAGGTTAGTTAGTAACTGTTGCATTCAGATGACGTGCTAGCTTTACTGCTGCAGGAATGAGATCGGAGCGGTTCAAAATTGCGACTTTCATTTATAGTTATTGTATGCTGTGTGTTCAAATTGTTCAGCATATTGCTCGTATGTCCTCCTTTTGATGAAATAGCAGCCTTATAATTATTACAAGTAATCCTATTGCAATCTTTTCTTGTAAAATGTTAGTGTTTGTTCCGCCTGGCCACCACCATTTTGCGATCTGATGTCACTATGCCCGTTGCGTAATGACGTCATCCCCACCCGGAAGAATCGTTTATGGAACCGTTTGAAAAAAAGGCAAGAGATTCCAAGAAATTGATAAACTGCGAATCAGTTTTCGATTCCGATCCCTAGTAGTGAGCGTGTCATATACTCAATGAGGCATTATTTACCCATCACTACTAAAAGGCCCAAAAGATATGTACAGCTTCAGTTTGTGTTCACGGCTTCACATGTTCCCACTTTCCTGTTATGCAATGTGCAGCTCTATATCTATGTGCAGAATTTGTACAGTTACTATTGAGGACCTTTGGTCTACATCAGGGGTCTCAAACTCAATTTACCTGGGGGCCACTGGATGCAGAAACTGGGTGAGGCTGGGTCGCAAGAAAAGATTTCTTAAAAAAAAATCTAACATGCACTTTTTAATGAATTCACCTTCTTTGAATGGCTTTCCCGCCCTAGCAACCATCTCACTCACCATGTAGCTAGCTTTGACTACTGCATCGTTCTTTTCGCTTGCTTTCTTGACGAAATCTTGTTGCCTCAGTAGACTGGTTTTAAAATTTGCAACCCGGTTCACTCTCTCATCTCCCTGGTATTTTGCATACTCCTCAGCATGTCTAGTTGTATAATGACGTTTCAAATTGTATTCCTTGTGCACCGCAACTTTCTCTGTATCAACTACAGAAAAGAGCTATAAGGATTATTCATAAAGTAGATTACTTAGAACACACTAACATATTATTTATTAATTTGGGTTTATTGAAATTACAGGAGCTAGTAAAGTCACAGACATTATGTGTCATGTTTAAGGCTAAAAGTAAAACATTACCAGCAAATTTACAAAAAATGTTTGTCATCACTTCTGAGAATGAAGAGCATAGAAGAAAAGGTCATTTACAACATCAGTATTCAAGGACAATTTTAAAACAAATGTGCCTATCAGTTCAGTGGTGGGGGTTAAACTATGGAATTCTATTTACAATGAGATAAAAGATTGTAAAAATATATTCCAATTGAAAAAATATATAAAGACAGAACAATAAGATCATATGGACAGCCATAAGTGTTTACATTTTGCTTTATATTTATTATTTTACTAATTTTTTGCCTGGTTTTGTATTTGTTTTGTATCATCCTGTGAGGTGTATATTATTTCTTTTGGTTTTTTTTGTTCGGTTTGTACTTCATGAAGTTTTGCACTTCTTGTGTTTTTTTGTGTGTTTTTTTGTTTGTTTTCGTTATATTTGGATGTAATTGTTGGTTTATATGATATCATTAAGTAAGACTACGTATTATGTTGAAGAGGGCAGAAAAATATAAGATTTTTCTTCATCCTGCTCCTTCTCAGGCATTGGTGTGTAAATGTATTATTGAATAATTGAGGTATAATTGTCTATCGATCAAAGATGCACATCAATGAAGGAGATAAATAAAAATTCAATTAAATGAAATAAGAGACGTCGGGGTGCCCCTGTGCTCAACAAAGAAATATTGCATCAAAAATCGTCTCTGTCTGGAGCCAAAGGGAGGGGGGTGGGGGTGGGGGTGGGGTGGGGGCTCACCATGGAGTTTACAGTTACTGTAGCATAATTAACCCCGAACGGGCTAATATCACCACTAACGTGTTACACGTCTGATTCGCCCAGCGACTCTCTGTCGGAGTATCAGCGCTGGGGTCCAGTGCACCACACTTTTGTATTGTCGCTCTGTCCTTCGGCGGAGTGCTCGTCTTCCCCGCCCGGACTGTTTACAAAGGGGACGAGAGCAAGCAGGCGGGCGAGCGAGGGAGGCAGGGAGGGAGGGAAGAAGAGCGTGTGCGGGTGTCGTGGAAAAGAGGCAAAATGTTTCTCTGCTTGCATCACGCAAGTGACGTCAATGCATACTTGCCAACCTTGAGACCTCCGAATTCGGGAGATGGGGGGGAGTTGAGGTGGGCGGGGTTAGGGATAGCGGGGTGTTTTTGTAGCCAGGAAGAGTTAGGGCTGCAAAGGATTCTGGGTATTTGTTCTGTTGTGTGTATGTTGTGTTTAGGTGCGGATGTTCTCCCGAAATGTGTTTGTAATTCTTGTTTGGTGTGGGTTCACAGTGTGGCGCATATTTGTATGGAGAAAAAGATGATGTGGTGACAGTTTCTAGAGGACACTAAAGGCAGTGCCATCACGGAAAACCATCAACATTGTCGTGAGCCTTATACCATACCGTGATTGGTACAAGCGCCATTCATTTAAAACTTGCGGGCCGCACTAACATTAAACTTTCATATTAAGGTAGGGGCCGCAAAATAACGTCTCGCGGGCCGCAATTGGCCCACGGGCCGCGTGTTTGAGACCACTGGTCTACATGAACACAGTGCATACTGTTTGTAAACATATTTTAAAATCTAGAGGGTGACTTTGATATCATACTTACTGTAAGCAACCAGTCATTCTCCTTGAGGTAATGCTGACCTATCACAGACCTGTACTGGTGTTATTTTTTATCATCCTACTAAATAGCTATCCTACAGTACGTAATTCTGACTCCTCCCTGTCCTCTTACTATAGTGGCAGAAGAAAACCCCTCTTATTTCTCACTGTCTTAGCCAGCATGATCTCCATCATCAATCATCTTCGAAATGTTCTTTCACACTGGGAACGGTACATGGATATAAATGCTTTTGGTTTAAATTACCAAGGTTATTCAAATATTCAACCCTCATAGGTTTGTAAAAAAAGTATTACTGTAGGACTGTTTTATAAGTGTGAATTGTAAAATAACAGTGGTCAAGCATCTTGCATCTCACACCTTCATCTGCTGAGTGCAGAGAGGTGTGACTGATGCAACACAGGTGCAAGGATGCTGAGTTTGGCAGAGTGAATGGAGATTTGGGATTACAAAGGCACACGTCACTGGCCACAACACTAGGTACACCCACCAAATAAATCAGATTTGATGCAAAAAGTGAAAAAAGTGTATCCATGAACCCTTACCTCACGGTTCAACATTAAAAAATACAGCCACAAATATAACTGAAAACTTGCGAAAAAGCAGGGTTTTACTATATTTTTAATATAGCTTGTGTATTTGTTTTCTTAAATTTATTGCTGGTGTACCTAATGCAATAATATACATTTCTGTTTAATGTGCATTTCCATGTGTATCAAATCAAGGGCACGCATGTATTTATTAGGGATGTCCGATAATGGCTTTTTGCCGATATCCGATATTGTCCAACTCTTTAATTACCGATACCGATATCAACCAATACCGATATCAACCGATATATGCAGTCGTGGAATTAACACATTATTATGCCTAATTTGGACAACCATGTATGGTGAAGATAAGGTACTTTTTAAAAAAAATAATAAAATAAGATAACTAAATTAAAAACATTTTCTTGAATAAAAAAGAAAGTAAAACAATATAAAAACAGTTACATAGAAACTAGTAATTAATGAAAATGAGTAAAATTAACTGTTAAAGGTTAGTACTATTAGTGGACCAGCAGCACGCACAATCATGTGTGCTTACAGACTGTATCCCTTGCAGACTGTATTGATATATATTGATATATAATGTAGGAACCAGAATATTGATAACAGAAAGAAATGGGGGGAGGGAGGTTTTTTGGGTTGGTGCACTAATTGTAAGGGTATCTTGTGTTTTTTATATTGATTTAATAAAAATAAAAAAAATAAAAAAATAAAAAAAACCGATACAGATAATAAAAAAAACCGATACCGATAATTTCCGATATTACATTTTAACGCATTTATCGGCTATATATATATATATATATATACTATCCCTAGTATTTATGTATAGTACCTCTCTCCAGGACTTTCTGGACCTTGATGTGGTTAGCACAGAAGCCACTGTAGAGCTTGAAGTGGTCGGCGTAGTACAGAAAGGAGCCCCCAAGAGAAAACAGAAGCTTCTGGGGAGACAAATATAAAATGTGAGAGTTGCAGATGTAGAGCTGCACATTGCATAACAGAAAAGTGGAAACATGTGAAGCCGTGAACAGAATGTTCCAACCTCTTTCTCTTGGAAGATGATTCAAATGTCTGTCCTCTCCCTCTCCCTTAACCTCTTGAGTACAGTAGCTCTCAGCGCCTCACATTCTAACCAGTGAACCAACATCTCGATCAATAGACCCCACACCTTGTCATGTCAAGCCAATAAATCAGCCGGCAAGCCTCCTGCCACAGCGCCTCAATTATTTATCAAACTTAAGCTCTCAGTGTTGACACCTTTGTTTGCAGAAAAGGCTAAATATAAATCGTACTAAGTGAGATCTAACTGTATAGTTGTCCATTTGTTCAATATGAGTGTGTCTAACCTTGAACTGGGAAGGTGTCTCAAGGGTGCTGAAGTCAGGGGAGGAGGCAATCTTCTCTTCTAATGTCTGCAGAAAGACCCTCTGGAAGTCTAACATCTCTGGCAAACTCCCAAACAGACTCTCCATCTGAGGATGAGAGAGCAAAGGACCAGTAGGTCAGGAACAAAAAATGTGGTTAAAGTGATGGGACAGAGTGAGCACCTCTGAGGTGGAGAGGGGGCCTGGATAGCTTGTAATTCATAACAGTGAAGCAGACAGGCACCCCAGAGTGTTGTAAAACCTCCACTCTGATGGCTTTATCACTTATAAAGGCACTTAGGAACAAGCTATGGCTCTGCTATAAATGTTACACACACACAATCACACATTCTTTAACAGGCCCCGTCCCGTCTCTAACGCACGCACACTCAGAGTCAGTGCTTCTCTTCATTAAAAGCAATTCAAGGGATAACACGACCTTGTCCATTGTGTATCTGGACATGTCTGACTGTCCCATAATGTTTGTTTAATTAGCCGCAGTGTAGGTGGTCTATCAACTAGGGCGTGTTGAAAGAACCACTCTGGGTTTGAGGTCAAGTTTGGCACAATAGTGTGCAGTCTTGGAAGAAGCAATAATAACCTTCTGTAGGAATACTATAATTGTAAGTAGTCATGAAAATATGCAATGACAAGAATGTCATCAATGTATATGAACAACAATTACACTTTTGTTATTGTTGGCAGCTATGGAATGGCAACAAAGGCTGATATTACATATGTGAATACATATATATGTGTATATATACATTAGATGTGTATACATGTATATATGTGTGTGTATTAGGGTTGTACGGTATACCGGTATTGCTAAAGTATCTCGGTACTAATCAATTGAAATCGGTACTATACCACCTTTGAAAAGTACCGGTACAGTTCTTTCATCTGAATGCCACTGTGCGTTGACTACAGAGCCAAGGCGCATGATGTTGAGTGTGTCAAAACGCACGCACAAAGTGCATACAAGCAATAACATCTTGGAGAGGAAAAATGGCAAAAAACTACAATTCTACTGGTTAATAAAGAGGGTGCATGAAGCGCAATATGGAGGTATTTGGGCTTCAAAACTAACAATAAAGGTGACGCTTTAAACAGGCGCTCTGCAAGGGTTGCTTTACACCTTTCCTGCTTGTCGACTCCCAGACCGCAGTCGAGGAGCGCAGGGAGACGTTCCCTCCAGGACTGATATATTGTCGGGGATAACAGCCTTCACTTCACAATGGGTCCGTAAGGCTCCGCTCTTTAGTCGGAATGACGAGGCCGTCGATTAGTTACAACTTGGTCATTTTTATTTTTATTTCCACAGGGCACAATCGGACATCCACTATGCTATTAACACTCCTGCACATGCTACCGCTACCTCTACTCACTTGACCACTCACTTACTCACGTCACTCACCCCACATACTGCCATTCTTAAAGGAGCATACATACACTACTATCACTGCTTTAAAACACGCCTTGCCAAATGTGGCGGTTAGTATTACCACCTTTGCTTCAAACTTAGGTAAACATTTAAATAATAAGCATTCAGATCTGCACAAGGAGTTATAAAAACTGAAAGGTAATAATGTAGTTGTTACACCTAAATGGTAAATGGTAAAATGGGTTATACTCGTATTGCGCTTTTCTACCTTCAAGGTACTCAAAGCGCTTTGACACTATTTCCACATTCACCCATCCACACACACATTCACACATTGATGGTGGGAGCTGCCATGCAAGGCCTTAACCACGACCCATCTGGAGCAAGGGTGAAGTATATTGCTCAAGGACACAACGGACGTGACTAGGTTGGTAGAAGCTGGGGATCAAACCAGGAACCCTCAGGTTGCTGGCACGGCCACTCTCCCAACTGCGCCACGCCGTCCCCGACACCTGTCCTGCTGTTTGGTCCGGTGCAGACCGTATTCGAGGAGCACAGGGCAGATGTTCCCTTCAGGGTCGATGCCATTTCAATGCCTTTTAATTTGTATTTTAAGCTTGTAAAATTGTTCTTTGACTGTGAGTGTTTAATGTTGTGTACGATACTCTGTTAAAATAAAGCCAATATTGACATTTTTTGTAGTTTCCTTTATTTGGAAAAGTATCGAAAAGTATCTATATACATTTTTGTACCGGTACCAAATTATTGGTATCGGGACAACCCTAGTGTGTGTGTGTGTGTGTGTGTGTGCATGTGTGTGTGTGTGTGTGTATGTATATATATATATATATATATATATATATATATATATATATATATATATATATATATATATATATATATATATATATATATAATATATATATATATATATATATATATATATATATATATATATATATAATATATATATATATATATATATATATATATATATATATATATATATATATATATATTAGGGATGTCCGATAATGGCTTTTTGCCGATATCCGATATTGTCCAACTCTTTAATTACCGAAACCGATATCAACCGATACCGATATCAACCGATATATGCAGTCGTGGAATTAACACATTATTATGCCTAATTTGGACAACCAGGTATGGTGAAGATAAGGTACTTTTTTAAAAAATTAGTAAAATAACATAAATAAATTAAAAACATTTTCTTGAATGAAAAAGAAGGTACAACAATATAAAAACAGTTACATAGAAAATAGTAATGAATGAAAATTAGTAAAATTAACTGTTAAAGGTTAGTACTATTAGTGGACCAGCAGCACGCACAATCATGTGTGCTTACGGACTGTATCCCTTGCAGACTGTATTGATATATATTGATATATAATGTAGGAACCAGAATATTAATAACAGAATGAAACGTCCCTTTTGTGTGAATGAGTGTAAATGGGGGAGGGAGGTTTTTTGGGTTGGTGCACTAATTGTAAGAGTATCTTGTGTTTTTTATGTTGATTTAATTAAAAAAAAACAACAAACAAACAAAAAAAAACGATACCGATAATAAAAAACCGATACCGATAATTTCTGATATTACATTTTAACGCATATATCGGCCGATAATATCTGCAGGCCGATATTATCGGACATCTCTAATATATATATATATATATATATATATATATATATATATATATACAAACCCCGTTTCCATATAAGTTGGGAAATTGTGTTAGATGTAAATATAAACGGAATACAATGATTTGCAAATAATTTTCAACCCATATTCAGTTGAATATGCTACAAAGACAACATATTTGATGTTCAAACTGATAAACATTTTTTTTTTTTTGCAAATAAACATTAACTTTAGAATTTGATGCCAGCAACACGTGACAAAGAAGTTGGGAAAGGTGGCAATAAATACTGATTAAGTTGAGGAATGCTCATCAAACACTTATTTGGAACATCTCACAGGTGACAGGCAAATTGGGAACAGGTGGGTGCCATGATTGGGTATAAAAGTAGATTCCATGAAATGCTCAGTCATTCACAAACAAGGATGGGGCGAGGGTCACCACTTTGTCCACAAATGCGTGAGCAAATTGTTGAACAGTTGAAGAAAAACCTTTCTCAACCAGCTATTGCAAGGAATTTAGGGATTTCACCATCTATGGTCCGTAATATCTACAAAGGGTTCAGAGAATCTGGAGAAATCACTGCACCTAAGCAGCTAAGCCTGTGACCTTCGATCCCTCAGGCTGTACTGCATCAACAAGCGACATCAGTGTGTAAAGGATATCACCACATGGGCTCAGGAACACTTCAGAAACCCACTGTCAGTAACTACAGTTGGTCGCTACATCTGTAAGTGCAAGTTAAAACTCTCCTATGCAGGGCGAAAACCGTTTATCAACAGCACCCGCAAACGCCGTCGGCTTCGCTGGGCCTGAGCTCATCTAAGATGGACTGATACAAAGTGGAAAAGTGTTCTGTGGTCTGACGAGTCCACATTTCAAATTGTTTTTGGAAACTGTAGACGTCGTGTCCTCCGGACCAAAGAGGAAAAGAACCATCCGGATTGTTATAGGCGCAAAGTGCAAAAGCCAGCATCTGTGATGGTATGGGGGTGTATTAGTGGCCAAGACATGGGTAACTTACACATCTGTGAAGGCGCCATTAATGCTGAAAGGTACATACAGGTTTTGGAGCAACATATGTTGCCATTAGGGCTGAACGATTTCAGGAAAAAATCTGATCACGATTTTTCTGACAGAAATTGCGATTTCGATTTTGACTCACGATTTCTTTTCAAATCAAGCTTCAGTAACAGTAACAGATTTAAAACATGACAAAAAATGATATACCATGAAAACATTAAATGCTATGTAATGCAAGGATGAATACTAAAAGGTAAGAATTGCTTCAAACATGTATTTATTAAGAAACATGCATGTACATTCTCCAAAGTTCTTGACCAACAGCAGTTATTAAAACTAAAGAACTAAAACCAGTACAAAAACCTTAATTATGTTAAGATAAATAAAAAAGTTTAAGTTAAATAAAATACAAAACAATTCCAACACAAAAAGCAATGCTTAATATATAATAAGAAAAACAAAATTCAACAACTTCAATAAAGGAAAAAAAGGATCCTGACCTTATGTAAACAGTCTTATACTCAAGTAGGTAGGTCAGTCTTTTATGGCTCAAGAGAGCTAGCCTATCAACATCTATAGCAGCAATTCAAGTACTTTATTCAACCCTGGAAGAAACCTGAACAATATTTTAAAGTGAAATTGAAAAGTAATGGTAATAAAGAAAATACTATTACAAAAACAAAATGACCCAACCTCTGCCCTTCTGAAAAATATGTCAGACATTAAAATAGGTGGGTCATTCATTTACCGCTTAGCAGCACCCAAATATTGCACATCTATTCTGTTAACAATAGAACGGCTGCTCTTCTCATAAGGAGTTATACTGGCAAACGACGCTGTAATTGTGGTATGTTTGCTACAATGGGCTGAATCGCTCGGGGTTGACTTTTCACCGGACTTTTTGGTCATACATTCGTCGTGTAACTGCCGGTGGTGATTTTTCAAGTGCCGGAATAAATTAGTCGTGTTGCCTTGGGATGTGGCGACTTTGGCCCGACAAGTTTTACAAAGTACCTGTTTCTGATGCACATCTGAAGTTTCGAAACCGAAGTAGTCCCAAATGACAGACGTGCTGCTCTTCTTCTGTATTAAAACTAAATCCTCCTCCACTTCTGACCCGGCGGCAGCAGCCATTTCCTCCAGGACGTTTGTTTCTTCACCAAAGTTGTTAGTGGGCGTGTACGCGGTAGCCTCGTCAATGGCCGCCTCTGATTGGTTAGCGTGACGGCATGCCCTGCTCACAAGTAGTTTACCACTTCTGATTGGTGAGTTTGACAAGGCATGAGAGTAGCACGAGCAGGCTGCATATACACAACAGACATGTCAGCCAGGAGAGCTAAATAACGTTCGTCTAAAACCGAAGCCTTCACGATCTCAAGATTGAGACTTCTGAAATCGCAATTTCGATCTGAAAACGATAAATCGTTCAGCCCTAGTTGCCATCCAAGCAACGTTACCATGGCCCTGCTTATTTCAGCAAGACAATGCCAAGCCACATGTTACATCAACGTGGCTTCATAGTAAAAGAGTGCGGGTACTAGACTGGCCTGCCTGTAGTCCAGACCTGTCTCCCATTGAAAATGTGTGGCGCATTATGAAGCCTAAATTACCACAACGGAGACCCCCGGACTGTTGAACAACTTAAGCTGTACATCAAGCAAGAATGGGAAAGAATTCCATCTGAGAAGCTTAAAAAATGTGTCTCCTCAGTTCCCAAACGTTTACTGAGTGTTGTTAAAAGGAAAGGCCATGTAACACAGTGGTGAACATGCCCTTTCCCAACTACTTTGGCACATGTTGCAGCCATGAAATTCTAAGTTAATTATTATTTGCAAAAAAAAAAAGTTTATGCGTTTGAACATCAAATATATTGTCTTTGTAGTGCATTCAATTGAATATGGGTTGAAAAGGATTTGCAAATCATTGTATTCCGTTTATATTTACATCTAACACAATTTCCCAACTCATATGGAAACGGGGTTTGTATATATATATATATATATATATATATATATATATATATATATATATATATATATATATATATATATATATTTATTTATATATATATATATATATATATATATATATATATATATATATATATATATATATATATATATACACACACACACACATACGCACATAATATATGTGCATGTGTGTATACAGTGTATATATATGTATATATGTACGTGTGTGTGTGTGTTTGTGTGTGTGTGACTGTGTGTATGGACGAGATGTCGCCTTCAACCTAGCAATTCACCTTTTTTGGTCAATAAACTAGTTGGGCTTTGGCATGTGCCCTCAATTATTCCTCCCTAGTATCAGGACTGAACTAATAGGACATATACATAATTTATGTCTAAATAAACTAACCATTCCATGTAATCAACTAAGCGTAAATCTCATTTCTCCTTAGGGGAACAATTAAAGGTGTTTTTCTTCCTAGAGGTGAGTTGAAAAGGTGGCCTTCACAGGCATGTCCCTCTGGGAAGGTCATGGAGTGGGGGATGCTAATCTGTCCTCCAGGCACTAACAGTTGTAACGAGAAAGACATGGCCTGACAGGGTTCATCTACATCACCGCAGGGTAATAAGCACTCCATGAGTTTCATGTCTCATTTCGCCTCAACACCTGCCAGGACATCCCTTTACTCTCACCATACTCGCTAAAGCCCTTCAATGCCGACAACACGTTTTTGCTGCCTACCTCATCCAGCGTGAGGAAGATTTCATTTTGCAAGGGTATCAGGTAGATCTCGAACAAGCATGCCAGGTCCTGCACAGAAAAGTGAAGAAAAAAAATTAGTAGAGAGAATAAATATTTCCAGTTGACTTGACTTGGAGGCTCCTTCATTTTCACATCAAAAAATGTTTACATTTTATGACCCCAAACTTCTATCTCTCTTCTCATGCCCCTGCCTTAATTTGGTTGGAGGTTGTGTTGGTATCCGTGGAGATATTCTCATTAGTTTGGATTTCTCCTCTTCCCCTGCTGTTGAAGCTACATGAGGCAATATACAGTAGAACACAGCCTATGGTGCAAAGATTCCAGCTAACTGGTATGCGCCAAAGCACGCTAGAAATGCAATCACCTCAGTTCTGAAATCAGGCTGAGGAGGAGGGATGCACGAGGGACAGGACTTAATGGAAAATGAGGAGACAAGAGAATTCAGAGAAAGCTGTCGGGCATTAATAGCATTGCTGAGACAAGCAGCTCATGAGTGTGGTTGCTAAACGTGTGTCACAGACAAAAAGGTCATGCGAGGTAAGAAAAAAATTATAGGTTGGGAAGAAGATGAGTACGACTTGACAATGGCACGGGTAGGCGTTGCTCTACTATATGTAATGACTAGGGATGTCCGATAATGGCTTTTTGCCGATATCCGATATGCCGATATTGTCCAACTCTTTAATTACCGATACCGATATCAACCGATACCGATATCAACCTTTGATTGATTGATTGAGACTTTTATTAGTAGGTTGCACAGTGAAGTACATATTCCGTACAATTGACCACTAAATGGTAACACCCAAATAAGTTTTTCAACTTGTTTAAGTCGGGGTCCACTTAAATTGATTCATGATGCATACAGTCGTGGAATTAACACATTATTATGCCTAATTTGGACAACCAGGTATGGTGAAGATAAGGTACTTTTTAAAAAAATGAATCAAATAAAATAAGATAAATAAATTAAAAACATTTTCTTGAATAAAAAAGAAAGTAAAACAATATAAAAACAGTTACATAGAAACTAGTAATTAATGAAAATTTGTAAAATTAACTGTTAAAGGTTAGTATTATTAGTGGACCAGCAGCACGCACAATCATGTGTGCTTACGGACTGTATCCCTTGCAGACTGTATTGATATATATTGATATATAATGTAGGAACCAGAATATTAATAACAGAAAGAAACAACCCTTTTGTGTGAATGAGTGTGAATGAGTGTAAATGGGGTGGGTTGGTGCACTAATTGTAAGTGTATCTTGTGTTTTTTATGTGGATTTAATAAAAAAATAAAAATTAAAAAACCCGATACTGATAATAAAAAAAACGATACCGATAATTTCCAATATTACATTTTAACGCATTTATCGGCCGATAATATCGGCAGACCGATATTATCGGACATCTCTAGTAATGACACATCTTATATGCAATACTGCAACTTGCATTCACAGTATATCAAAGGCAGATTTTTTAAGGCCATTTATTCACTTGATTGGCTGTTACTAGTGATATCACATACCACTAATAATTTCTCACCTTCACATAGGACTTCTCTGTGTCCACGAGCTCCTGGATGACCTTGCATAACTTCTCAGTGGCACTCATATGCTTTGGGCAGGGCCTAGCAAGAGTGTCGTCACCGATAGAGCCGAGCCTTGACTCTCCACCTTGCCTCATGGGCGGTTCTTTGTTGTCTGACATTGGGCCACCAGTGGCTGAACTTTCTCCCTCCTGGAAGGACTGGTAGAAATTACACACTGTGTCCACACTCTGTGGGGGGAAATATATAGTAGTATTTAATGATCATGCATGTATACAGTCAAGCGTGTGAAAACAAACACACTTGAGACAAGCTTAGGGTGTAACTGTACGATATAAGGAGGTTCAATACAAAAGCTGTATCAAAAATACAATAAATTATCAGCAAGATCTCATTCCCCGGATGTGAAATTTGAAATAAAGAGGTCTACACTGTCTAAGGTCAGTGAATCTACCTATTCACTCTATATATATATTAGTTTAGCATGAAACACTTATGACTGTAAATGAAATATACAACAGTATATCCACATTGATATTTCTATAGCATAACAATATTATTTTAAATCTATAATCAACAGTTATGCAGCTTTGTAGCACGTCAATTCCTGAGAATTGTATTAGTCTATTATTAACTTGCAGCTATTTGTTGTAATAGGAACAAAATTAGATTATAATGCCCCATATAATCCTTACAAGGATAATTCACTGTTAATATGGTTGCATATAATTATGCATGACTTAATATTAGACTGTACTGCAAGAGGTAGTCTTTAAAATCTGGTATCAGAAGCACAGTGGCAGGTCTTGTCTGCTGTAAGTAAAAGTTTTAATTTGCAAGCAACTAGCAGAAAATGTGTTTATCACAGTCTCTCGTTTTGTTCCTTGAAACCTAGGGAAAATAACTATAACTAAATTACACAGTAGCTGGCACTGCTGTGCCATTCTGCAGCTTGCATTTCAAGGGATTCGTCATTTTTGAATATACTTTATCAAACTCAAAATCTTAATTTCTTAGAAGAAAGCAAAACACTTCATCATTAGTACCAGGCTTGACTGCAGCATTGCCAACAATTATGGTCTTACTGCCAGCCAAAAATAGCAATAGCAATGAGCAGTCACAATGCAGAACACATTCTAAGCACATCCTATACCAGAAAGAGATTCTCATGGTGAGACCTCTTTCAATCCCCACATAACAAAAGTGACGATCTCAAGGTTCCAGTCTGCTGCACAAGACAGGAGTGTAATGGCCAGCATGCTCAGGCTCAGCACTCTTTGCCTTCCTGTGTGTATGTGCAGATATTTCAAATAGTGTATATGTAAGCGTTCAAGTGCATTCAGTTCACTGCTGAAGACAGCACAGTCACACACATAGACTGACACTGCAGACATCAATGCACTGAAGCACACCCTTTGGCAGAGTCATTCAGCATTTGTAAGCACTTTTGGCGGTGTCAGCTTCAAAACACAACACAACCACCTTTCAATCCTTACCCAATAACCCCTTAGACAAGTCAATTAACGGATCTGCGCTCTGCACTCATCAGCTGAGGCATTGCAGCATGGCCACGCCAGGGATGTCTAAAAGGGGAACTGGATTATTTTGTTTAAATTATCATTCACAATCCTTATGTGAGACAAGAACACATTCTATTTATTCTGCATTCTAAATTGTAAAATACAGCTAGTACTAGACAGCCTTCTAAAAAACATCCAAAAACCTAAGTATTAGCGACATTGTTATTATAAAAGCTAAAACGAAGGAACGACTTTTAGTAACGAGGCGCCTTGATCTCAGAGGGGTAACATAGCTACTGCAGCTCTTGACCTAAATTCAATTTAAATCCGAAGACATCGCTAGGCATATGTGACAAAATGCTCGTTTGTTCCCCGCATTTTCTTTCCTGAGGAGTGAGGATTATGCTGAATACATCATCTAAACAGAGAAGAAAGTCTTGAGCTGAAAGATTAAAATAAATATATAAAGATATAATTAATGAAAAATAAAAATATCCCATCAGTCGGAAGCTCATTCAGAGCAGACATTGTATAGTAAGCCATTGTTTTATTATGTTTGTATTTTGTATTTCTTGTTTACCACTACTGCTACATGATGCTTAGTGTTTCACAAGAGCTGGTTCTGCTTAGCAATAAGATTCCAAAACTTGTAGCTTAACCCTGTATATTTAGGCTAAAAAATATAAGGTTCTGAATATGAATTTTTCCCACAGTAGTCGTCGCTGGCTCTCATTAAGTCTGCCATGATTATTGGTTGTTGTTTAAGGAAATAGTGAATTTTGACTCAAATAGGGTCAGCTAACACAGCTAACTTCTTGTCTCAAATAGGGATTACAAATGCTAGCCAAACAAAAAAAGTGCAGTTCCCCTTCAAAATTGGTTGTTGCTGCAGTGTTTCCCATAAACTACCAAGATACCTGTGGTGGTGGGGGCGTGGTCGAGTAATTTGCATAATTTACTACAATGATATGATTTTCTCTAAAAAGGCTCAAAAAATGTATACTTACCAATTAATAACAGTTTTGTTTTAAACGTCCATCCATCCATCCATTTTACAATATAATTACAACATTTTATGTACATATTTATATACAGATTTGAACAATAAGTTATTCACTGAAATATATTTATTAATTGTGGTTCTTACAAAAAATATATCTTATAAAAATATAAAAGCTAAAATGTCTCTTAAAGCTCTGCCCCTTTAATTAGTGCATACTAAATAATTTAACTTTAGCCTACTACTACAACCATATTATTTACCAGCAACATAAAGTGAAACAGAGGCAGAGGTGTCCTGCCACAGTCAGTAACAAATAAACAGAAAACAGTAGTGGTGGTAGATAGACACAAAGCTTCATCAAACATCTGATCCACTGAACAAAGAGCTCCAAAAATCTTGATCCTACACTTCTCTTTTGTAAAGTAAATCTGAACAGCCGATATGGGCATCTACATCAACTATATGATTTGCCTGAGAAGCTGGACAGGACAAAAAATAAAAAAATAAAAATAAATAATTTTTTTGTGGCGGCCTTAATTCTTTTGTGGCGGGCCGCAACAAATAAATGAATGTGTGGGAAACACTGTGCTGTTCAAGGGACATGATTTAAAGAAGTCTCAGGTCCAAAGCCATGACAAGTTGTTCCAAGGACAAGACAAGATATCCATCCATTTTCTACCGCTTGTCCCTTTCGGGGTCGCGGGGGTGCTGGAGCCTATTAATCAATCAATCAATCAATGTTTATTCTATCTCAGCTGCATTCGGGTGGAAGGCGGGGTACACCCTGGACAAGTCGCCACCTCATCGCAGGGCCAATACAGATAGACAATTTAGCTTTAATCGCTGTGAGACGGCATCACTAGATTGAACGCTGCTGGCGAGCATTGCCGCTTGTCGAGAGGAGAAGTTTCACGTCCGTGTTTATATTTCAGGTGAGTGCATTACTGACATAAAATATAGATTGTTACTCGAACTGCTTTAATAAAATAAAATAAAAGCTCAGACGAAAAAAAGACGGTAGCAAGGAATTCTAAAGTCACTTCAATCGAAGAATTTTGTCCAAAATATGTCAAGTCTTTTCTCATACCAACTACACACGGGTGATTAATAAAAATAAATTATCGCATTATCAAATATGAATGAAGATTAATCACGCCAGGTTAAGGCTTAACCCGGAAGACGTGCGCATTTGTTACACAGTCTGTGATTGCGAGGAGGGGCGGCCCATTTTGCTTCAAAACAGAACTTTGGATAAAACTAAGGTCACTTGTTAGTATTGCAGCAACTAATGTTCTTATCATCGGGGCACATCAAGTTTAAAATATCATCTTAAAGTGAAGATGGCCCCAACAGTGTTGTCAATCCTCTTGGCCACTTTTTTTGTAAACAGCTACTAGTGACAAATCTAGTGACTTTTCCCTGTGATATTGGAAACTCTTTTGTGTCTTGGAGACTCTGAGGTGAAAGGAAGCAGCAGTCACCGTCCTCAGCGAGCAGTGGCGGTGCAAACACAATGTTTGTTAAAACTGTTACGGCTCAGCCCCCTGCCGTCTGTGCGCACCTCGGGACACGCCCACGGGTGCGCACATCCAGGGACGCGCCATGCGCGTCTCCGCCCTGCAGCAGCCACCAGCTGCAAACACTCACCGGCTATCTGCACACCTGATCTTGATGAGGGCGTGCCGGATAAAGGCAGGGTGGACCCAAGGATCAGCGCGGGAACTTAGTTTTCTCATGGTGAACCGTAAGCGAAGCGTTAGCTCTCTCTCCTTGTTTCCTCTCCGTGCCTTGACCCCCTGTCTTCTCCCGTGTCCCCGCAGTACCCTCCGTCGCCTGGACAGTGAGCTGTGCGTCTCACATTCCCCCGGATCTCCCTCTGGACACTGACTGCCTCCCTCGATCCTTGACTTCCCTCGCTTGGCTCCCCTCTACCCCTGGACTTCCTCATCTCTGTTCAACACTTGGTAACACACACACTTCAGCTAACTACACACATAGTCTTACACCACACACTCTTGTATTCTAGTTCACACTCCATTTCCTTAGTTTAGTTGTATTGTTTATTATTATTATATATATATCTATATTGTCTATATATATAATAAATATTTGTATATACTTCCCCCTGGTGTATGTTTGCCGTCACCTCCCCTAGTAAACCATTACAGTAAGTTCCCGCCAAATTATATATAAGGACCTGACGGCACAGTTTTTCTTTAGCTCGTCCCCCAGTGACTTTAGCTCCGCCTCCAGTGACTTTATTTTTTTTCTTCCTCTTTTTCCCCTTCTCATTATGTCTTTTTCTTTTCAATCCACCCTGGACAATTTTTTTAGCCCACCTCAGCAAAATCTTGGACTGTTTAGCAGTGCTGTAGGGATAGAGGAATTTACCCGCCGCCTGGCCACCCACCTCCCACCCTTAGTGACTGTCCCTCAGTCAGCTGGAAGCGTCTGGCATCCGCTTTCGGAGGGGGGGATAGTACTGGTGGCTGTGCTGGTGTGAGGGCGCAGCTGCAACCAGACAGACTTCCCTCGGCCAGACTTATTCCACCTATTTTTTGTTTTTCCCAGCCACAGCCACCAGCCCCCTGGCTAGCCCCTGAGCTAGCCCCATCCCCCTGGCTAGCCCCTGAACTAGCACCAGCCCCCTGGCTAGCCCCTGAGCTAGCACCAGCCCCTCGGCTAGCCTCCGAGCTAGCACTAGCCCCTCGGCTAGCCCCTGAGCTAGCACCAGCCCCTCGACTAGCCTCTGAGCTAGCGCTAGCCTCCGAGCTAGCACCAGTCCCCCAGGAGAGCCCCCGCGTCTCCACCAGCTCCCAGGCTGGCCCTGACCTTCGCCCCTCGTCCTGCAGCGCCGACCTCTGCACCTCGGCCGGCAGCGCCGACCTCTGCACCTCGCCCGGCAGCGCCGACCTCTGCACCTCGCCCGGCAGCGCCGACCTCTGCACCTCGGCCAGCAGCGCCCACCGCAGCGCCTCGGCCTGATCCTCAGCCGTCCTCCTCGTCTCCGGCGCCGCCTACATCCGCTGCTTCCACGCCTGCATCGCCGATGACGTCCGCTGCTCCCACGCCTGCATCGCCGATGACGTCCGCTGCTTCCACGCCGCCGATGACGCCCGCTGCTTCCACGCCGCCGATGACGCCCGCGGCTTCCACGCCGCCAATGACGCCCGCGGCTTCCACGCCGCCGCTGACGCCCGCGGCTTCCACGCCGCCGATGATGCCCGCGGCTTCCACGCCGCCGATGACGTCCGCTGCTTCCACGCCGCCGAAGACGTCCGCCGCTTCCACGCCATGGCGCCACTCGTGTCTGCCTTCCCGACGGCCAAGATGGTGGCCATTCCTGGGTCGCCCGCCCCGCCGGCCTCAGCGGTGTTCTACTCGCCGCCGCCACCGGACTCGTCCCCGGTGGATTCGGGGACACTTGGGCTGGCGACCCACCACCAGTTCGCCCCTCCGCCCTCCCCTGTCTGTTGTTCCTGTTTGGGGGGTTCTACTTCCAGAACATCTGGAATCTGTCCATAGGGGGGGATACTGTTACGGCTCAGACCCCTGCCGTCTGTGCGCACCTCGGGACACGCCCACGGGTGCGCACATCCAGGGACGCGCCGCGCGCGTCTCCGCCCTGCAGCAGCCACCAGCTGCAAACACTCACCGGCTATCTGCACACCTGATCCTGATGAGGGCGTGCCGGATAAAGGCAGGGTGGACCCAAGGATCGGCGCGGGAACTTAGTTTTCTCATGGTGAACCGTAAGCGAAGCGTTAGCTCTCTCTCCTTGTTTCCTCTCCGTGCCTTGACCCCCTGTCTTCTCTTGTGTCCCCGCAGTACCCTCCGTCGCCTGGACAGTGTGCGTCTCACATTTCCCCGGATCTCCCTCTGGACACTGACTGCCTCCCTCGATCTTTGACTTCCCTCGCTTGGCTCCCCTCTACCCCTGGACTTCCTCATCTCTGTTCAACACTTGGTAACACACACACTTCAGCTAACTACACACATAGTCTTACACTACACACTCTTGTATTCTAGTTCACACTCCATTTTCTTAGTTTAGTTGTATTGTTTATTATTATTATATATATATCTATATTGTCTATATATATAATAAATATTTGTATATACTTCCCCCTGGTGTATGTTTGCCGTCACCTCCCCTAGTAAACCATTACAAAAACAATTGTTTAAACTAAAGAAGAGTAAATGGTGCACTATTTCAAGTTGTTTGAGTGTGTTTACTACATTATCGATTACTAACTGTACCTTGTTTGCAACATTATTGCAAACTGCAAAGACTGTCAAAATGTCCACTTAAGTTTTTAGTTTTTCACCAAGTTTTGAGTAAATCAATGACTTGCAGTGTAGTAAAACATTTCAAAAATTATCCTGGATGACATTCTGACTATTAAATTGCATTTGTACCCAAATAATGGGGTATTTTCTTCAGCATATTTTTTTAAGCAGACAAATAATAACCTGTGATTAATCATCATTAATTACAGGTTTATAATGTGATTAATCTCTTGACAGCTTTAATGTGTGTGTGTGTGTGTATATATATATATATATATATATATATATATATATATATATATATATATATATATATATATATATATATATATATATATATATATATATATATATATGTGTGTGTGTGTATATATGTATAAATATGTATATATGTATACATATACATATATATATATATATATATATATATATATATATATATATATATTATATATACATATGTATATTTGTATAATATATACACACACACACACACACATGCACGCACACGCGCATGCACACACACACATTTATGTAACAATCTGCTTCTGCTGGAAAAGCTGCTGTAGCCTCACACTGTACCATACACAAGAATCCGGTGGGTGGATAGGGTGACTGCCTTAAGAAAATATAGGAGGTTGAAGGATATCAGAGCGACATATTCATCAAGACGCCCAGACGCTTTAGACGGGAGAACGTTGCCTTGCGGAGACTGATAAGTCACGACAAGCTTTTTTTGAGCCACAAGGAACTGGTGGCCGACTAGAAGCATTTGCGTATGCCCAATAGCACACTGTAACTGAATTACTGACTTCATTCTCACAAACACTGTAAGGATATGCAGTCATGCTAACCTCACACAAACATAAATGGGATAATGGAGGTGTCTCAGAGCTGCGAGAAATTAGTAATAAGCCTGACTGAAAGGTTGGGAACGTGCCTACAGGAAGGTAACTTGTACAGCTTCCTTGAACCATGATGATGAAGACAGTGTGTGGTGGCAGAGGACCCCTTCACAGCCCCACGACTCAGGAATTGTAATTGACTCACAACAATTCCACCATCACCATAGCTCAAATAACCCATTAAGTACAGCGGACGGGAGGCGGCAAAGATCACCTGGCAGCAGTACTGAGAATTCCTTCTGAGGTTTTCTCACTGACAGCTGCGTCATGTTTCTGCCTCTCACTGGTCCTTGTGTTCAGAGTTGATTTGGAAAGTACTGCATCAATCTTACAAATCAAAATGTAATTGTTTTCTCTACCTTGCACATACAACACCTTGTTTTAAAGTGTGATGCCTTGCAGTCCTCCATTGCTGCAAACTACAACAAATGCACCAAATGCTGTCATTTTGTCAGACTAGTCAAAACTCTTACTGTCTATTTATACCTATATTAACTAGCAGAAACGCGTGCCTTTATAGGCCTAGACTTTTTAAGTAAAGTTAAAGTTTAAGTGCCAATGATTGTCAGACACACACTAGGTGCGGTGAAATTATCCTCTGCATTTGACCCTCACGAGCTACAGATCTCAGGGTGGACACTCTAACCCAGGGGTCACCAACGCGGTGCCCGCGGGCACCAGGTCGCCCGTAAGGACCAGATGAGTCGCCCGCGGGCCTGTTCTAAAAAAAAAAAAAAAAAAAAAATTTTTTTAAAAAAATTAAATCTACATAGAAAAAACACAAGATACACTTTCAATCAGTGCATCAACCCAAACAACCTCCCCCATGCACACTCATCCACACCCACTCACACAAAAGGGGTTATTTCTATCTGCTACCAATATTCTGGTTCCCACAACGTAGACAACACATCTGCAAGGGACACAGTCCCTGAAGCACACATGATTGTATAGGCTGCTGGTCCACTAACATTTTAATTAATTACTATTTTTTATGTAATTATTTTTATATTGTTTTACTTTCTTTTTTATCCAAGAAAATGTTTTTTATTTATTTATCTTATTTTATTTTATTTAAAAAAAAAGGGCCTTATCTTCAACAGACCAGGTTGTCAATGAAATTAGATTTGTTTAAAGGGTTTTTAAAACCAGGCCCAGTCCAGATAATGTCCAAGTCGGACTCAGCAACACACACCTTCATTCATGTACACAGAAAAAAATTAGGGAACACAACAGATTGCATATAATTTATAAACAAAATTACATTTTCAAAATAAGCATTTATGTACAGTCCAGATTATGTCCAGGTCACTCAAATTAGGGAACACAACAACAGATATCATATAATCTATAAACATAATTATACTTTCAAAATAAGCCTTTGAGGACTTCTCATCTTTTTTTTAATGTTTTTTGGCATCAATATCGTTTTCAACCATGTAACTTTCTAAAGTTAGAAAATACTGAATAAATGTTTTAAAGAAAGTAATACTAAGTGAATATCTGTTTTTGGCCTTAAAAATAAACCTTTTACCGAGTACTATAATTAAATTGACTAAATCATGATTGTCAATGAACGCTCCGAAAATAACAGAAACCACATTAAGCTTCATAAACAAACCAATCCTTAAACAAATTTTTTCAACTTCCACCCAAAACAAAGACACAATATGACAATACCAAAACAAATGCAGGGTGGATTCAGGCTCCTGACAACAAAATCGGCAATCATCTGACTCTGTCATATTCCATCATTTTAACATTTTCCCTGTGGGTAAGAAGTTATAAATAATTTTAATTTGAAAATAACGATTTTGCACATCGATAGTAGTTTTATAGATTAGTTTGAATATGGCATCCCATGGCAACGGGCAGTCAAAAAAGTCCTCCCATTTTCCATATGTGTTGTATGGGGCAGCCTTTAAATATTTCTTTATTAAATAAAAATTATATATTTTTCTATTTATTTTAGTTCCTTTTTGCCAACTAGAATTTCTTATTAGAGGTTTACAAACTAATAATTTAGTAGTTCCATAATTAATTATTTGTTTCCATCTTTTCCCAATTACTCCAGTTAGTTGATAAAATGAAAAGCTTGAGCAAGCATCACCATACATAGTTCTAAATTCATCATACTTCATAATTTTACCATTCTCATTGATAATATCATTGACAAAAATGATTCCTCTTTCAAACATATTTTTCCAAAAGAAAGGCTTTCCATCTATTACAATATTAGAGTTCATCCATATTATCTGCTGCAAAATATCGTCTCTTTTTTCTGGCACATAAAATTGAAAACACCACTATGAGTGGATTGTTTCCTTTATGAACCCTGCCATGTTTCCCAGCAGACTCTCTACATAAGAAAAATGGGAGGGGATCACTTGTAAAAAAGGATACAATTTCTTTTGATACAGTACATGTTTTTTGTCCAACAGGACATTTGTGTACCACTCAATGTTTAAATACATCTTTGGAACAATTGATGCTTTTAAAGACAGACACATAGCTTCAAGGTTGAGAAGTTTTAGGCCCCCATATTCATACTCTTTGTACAAAACCTTTCTTTTAATCTTTTCTGGTTTGCCGTTCCAGACAAAATCGAAGACCCTCCGCTCATAAATCTTAAAAAAGTTTTGTGATGGAGCTGGTAATGACAAAAACAAATAAATAAATTAAGGAATAATTAACGAGTTGGCAATAGACATTTTACCATACAAGGTTAGGGATTTCCCTTTCCATAATTGCATAATTTTGTCCAGCTTTTTAGTCGATTATCATAATTTACTGAGCCTAGATCTTCCAGATTTTCTGGGACAACAACACCAAGTATGTTAACTGGTCCATCTGTCCACAAAACAGGCACTTTGCATTCCATTCGAAAGGACGTTCCCTTTAGATTTCCGATCCTTAACATTTTACATTTATCATAATTAAGCTTAAGGCCAGATTGCTGTGAAAATATGTCCAAAAGATTAAGAAGGTTCCGCAAACAATGAGGAAAAATCTTATCTTTGTGAATCAGCCTTTTCTGACATGAACTTCATCAAGAACAAACACAGAACACGCCTCACTGATGCACATCTGCAAGACTCACTCAGAGTTGCAGTGTCAAGTTACACACCAGAGTACAACACACTAGTTAACAGCATGCAATGCCAGGCTTCCCACTAACTGACAAAGAAACAGATAACAGATTTGGTGTCCAGTTCAAAGTGTGACATGATTTAAAAATTTGAGAGTTGACTTTTGTATTTTACATGAGTTATTATTTGTACAAACATGGTGCAAAGTAATTCATGATTTGTTAAAAAATGTTAGTGGCTAGCTAGTTAAAATGGGATATTGTGATTTCACAAGACTGTCTTAGAAGTGATCATTTGAAAATGTTCAATTTGAAAAATGTGCACTTGGAGAAAATATAAAAATAAAGTGTTGCATATTGATATTTATCTGTTTCTATATATATTTATTGTGAGAAATCATTAAGATGATCAGTGTTTCCACAAAGATAAATATCATTAATCATCAATAATAACAGAGTCAAAGGTAAATTGAGTAAATTGGCTATTTCTGGCAATTTATTTAAGTATGTATCAAACTGGTAGCCCTTTGCATTAATCAGTACCCAAGAAGTAGCTCTTGGTTTCAAAAAGGTTGGTGACCCCTGCTCTAACCACAAGGCCACTGAGCAGGTGATGATGTTCCATTCCAATTCCGCTCACATGGCTACTACTACTTAATGCAAAATACACATGTTGTCCATTTTCACATATTTCCCCTCCTCTCCTCACCATAAAGAGCAGCCTGTAAAGGAGTCTCCATGCTGCTGTGGTCTGCCGCTGGGTTCTTCTGGCCAAGGAGCATCCTTTCCTACGCAGCTTGCCTCCTCTGGATGTAGGCATGGTGCCTCCACATAAAGCATGTACACCAAGAGCAGTCAGACACCCACACAAAGAGAGTGAGATATTCGTCAGGTTGACTTTGCTCACCTTCACTGCTTGGCCATGCACCTACTGTATGTCCTTCAAGTCTAGGCTTGCATGGGGCCTAAGTTGATGTTCCAGCACTGACCACCATCAGCTTGCTGCTACTTGCTGTCATGTTTTCCGCATATGAATCAAGAGTGGACTTTCTAGCCACTTGGCTTGCATACTTTCTAGATTCCTTTTATGGCTATCTCCAGCATATCTGCCCATCTGCTTCTGCATGTGTTCCTTATCCTCAGTCCTCTTCTTTCCCTCAATTAAACATGTATAATTTCTAGAGAGCTAAATAACAAAGCAGCGTGCAGCATCAGTGCTCGGTCACAATGAAAGCAGTACAATGTAGACTGTTCTGGCTTGTTACATCCAAACACAGAGGAATGGCTGACTCAAAAATAGGAAGCTGTGAGCCCAATTGGGAAACAGGACAGGAATGTGAACAACTGGCATAATGTACAAAGTACAATTAATTGACCATTCCATAAAAGAGCAACAACATTTTTACAAGGTTTTGATGTTTTCTGTACTGGAACTGAATCACTGAGCTGAACTGCGGTCATTGGTGTTAGGTCTCTGGTGCCCCAGTGACGTTTAAATCAACTTATTTAACTCCAAAGTCAAAGTCATCCAACACATAAATTCCAGTGGCCCCCCCAAATCGAAACACTAATTAAAACCTAACAAATGTATTTATCTGTACAATGCACTGTGTATGTAATATGCTGCGGACGACAACAAATGTTCTTTTCATACCTGTCTTCGTCTCCGTTAGCTCTGTTAAAGTGTTCCTGTGTTCTTACAACTTCTACTTAGGGATGTGCCGATTGATCGGCCGCCAATCAGTATCAGCCGATTTTTGTGAAAAAGTATGATCGGACATTGCTGATTTATGTCTTTTGATGCCAATCACAAACACTGATTCCATCTGACTGACACTATTTATTTTTGGTCCTGACAAGCAGCCAGCAGCTAATTATGTGTGTCCATACACAGTGTGGATCTGCTCCCCTAAAGAAATAATTATCACCTTCATTACGGCAAATAAACTGCTTTTTCTATTTTTTTAAGTATCATCATAGGTAATAGGTAAGAGGCTAAACAAGTTACACACCGAGAGCAAGCCATGAACAGGATAATAGCTAAGCTACTCGCTAAGCTAGCTTGAAACAACAACAAGAAATTTTTGCTTAGTAAAGTTTAAGATGTGTAGATGGAAGCACGTTACAGCAGGAAGTAATCAAATATTGACATGACACTAACAAGAGGATGGATAAGACTCTAGAATTCATAGGTGTCAAACTGAAGACTCAAGGGCCAGAAGTGGCCAGCCACATGATTTTACATGGCCTGCAAAAGCCTGCAAATACTATGCGTCAATAAAGTGCTTTTTCTCTCTATTTAACTACATTTTGATAGAAAAAAATACAGTGGAGTTGCATATCTTTTAACTTTAATTTCCAATATAATATCATTCATTCCAAACTTTTTTTTTTCCAAAATAAAAATACTTAAATACCGTGAATTCATGACTGTAAGCCACAATTTTTATCCTACTCTTTGAACCCTGCACATAATGCAAATAGTTTTCATAAAACACATGCAACGACACTGAAATGGTTTGTTATTGTTTGTGCTATGTCGCCATCTTTTAGACTTTGCGTGGCAAAGTTGGTAGAGTGGCCGTGCCAGCAATCGGAGGGTTGCTAGTTACTGAGGTTCAATCCCCACCTTCTACCATCCTAGTCACGTCCGTTGTGTCCTTGGGCAAGACACTTTACCCTTGCTCCTGATGGGTGCTGGTTAGCGCCTTGCATGGCAGCTCTCGCCATCAGTGTGTGAATGTGTGTGTGAATGGGTGAATGTGGCAATACTGTCAAAGCGCTTTGAGTACCTTGAAGGTAGAAAAGCGCTATACAAGTATAACCCATTTATCATTTATTATTTACTTAAAGTTCGCTCACTGCAAGCGCTGCTTGGTGAACCTTTACAGGAGGACTTTGAGGGTAAAAACCCAAACGATTTAAATGAGTAATAAAGAGTCATTTTTGCTTTTATTTAGTTATTGTGTACTATTGACATTGCTTGCTCAAACAATTGTATGCAACAAAAGAAAATAAGGAACCAGTTTAAATAGTATGTGGATATTGTTACACTGTCAATACCGCTCTGAAATTGAAAAATGTACATTTAATACATGTGAATGGAAATTGTATCAGCCCATCTCACCAAAATTGTCTGCATAGAACATTCCTACTTCTACTGGGTCGAATAGGTAGTGACGGAGATATATATATATCCATATATTTATATATTTATGAGTTATTTCTTTCTATAGTCCTATTTGAAATAACTAGTATTTTCACTTTGTGCTCTTTCTATTTTTTCTCCATCTCGTGTCCGATGGTACACTGTGAGTTACCTTGAGCCTGGAATGTGGGAAGTAGAAGTACTCCTTTTCCTTACCTCATCCTCTCTCAGGCTAAGTAAAATAATGGACCTGTGTATTCGCTCTGGAGGGTGGGGGCTATTGGCATATTGAAGAAGACAGCGCTTCCGTAAGTGTTTTAGATCAACTTGGCGACGCAGATCGCATGTGTTGTTTTTAGGTTGGTCTCCCAAAGTTTAGGAATAAATTGCAAAATACCAATTCTGTTGGGGTCTTCACTCATACTCAGCATATATGTCATTAGAAAGAACTTGGGATTGACCAGTAACTTAAATTCCCTTGGAGGAACATCTGGTCCAAACGCAACAATTTGGGGGCTATCGTCCGGGAATGACACGCTGAGAATTGGACACCTCTTGCACTCTTCTGGACAGACTCACTTGGCCAACACATAAATCAAGGTAAGCAGAGCCTTTTTGTAATGTCTGCATTAGGAGTCTGTCCTGAAGTCTGTAAGTCAAACACTGTTTTGGACCCCAGACACAGAGTGGTGATATTGTAATATTGATTACATTTTTGCCATACCCGCCATTACAGAATAGTTGTAAATAGTGGTCAACTAACGTCATTGTGTCTGGACTACCGTGACGGGCAGTTTCATTGACGAGTGAACTAATAGTTGGGTGTAGCTTACCCTTGGTGATTGGTCTTCCCTTAATGAGCTCGGGTTGCGAGATCCTAGTGACTTAGGGCACTAAAATGTAAGGAAACGGCTGGAGGCCATTTGTAAAAGGTACAATAAAGATTCCCGTGTTGCGAGATCCTAGTGACTTTGGGCACTAAAACGTAAGGAAATGGCTGGAGGCCATTTGTAAAAGGTACAATAAATATTCCCGGGTTGCGGGATCCTAGTGAATTTGGGCACTAAAATTAAGAAAAAAATAGACACAATGGCCACGGAGTTTGACAGACAGGAATGTGATGGCGGGTGGGGAGAAATGTGATGAATGGTTACTGTTTGATGATCAATTGAATGTACTAATGGCGACAATGAAAGTAGCAGGTAGAGTTTAAAAAAAAAAAAAAGGGTTAAGAGGGAGTTTACAACACTCGTAAAGTCGTGAACTCAAACGTTTGGTAAATTAAGAAAAGTAACTGGAAGTTTTATGGCAAAGTGAAACGCAGAGAAAGAGCTTTCGTGCAGCTTTTTCTTTTGAGCGTGAGTGCTTACGCGTGCGTGTGTTTGTGCGTGAGTGCTTACGCATGCGTGTGTGTGTGTGTGCTGCTGGTTACGCGTGCTTGTGTGTGTGTGTTTGGGTGTGTGCGCTCGCTTGTGTGTGCGTGTGTGTGCTGCTGGTGAAAATAGAACACGCAGGGAGAGAAAAAAGGAAGAGGGAGAAAGTTACAAAGGAGATGACTCGAGCACAGGGCGAGGTGCCTAATGGGTTAAAAGAGGGCTTGCAGAACTTATGTGCTCGAGAATTTAAAGAGTTTGACGGATGAGAAAAGAAAGTTAGAGGGAATAACAGTAAGCGGGGGTTACATGGAAAAACGAAATGCAGCGAAAGATCTGATAAGAATTGAGACGAATATGAAAAAATGGACTGATTGGTCTTTCGCCTGTCGCGCAGACGCTAGATTATTCAAACGACCCGCCCAGACTTTGACTAAGCCACCGCCCTATGACGTGAAACCGGAATCGTCCTTATACCCACTTTTGACAGTCACAGGAGGAGCTTTGGTGGTCCAACCAGAAAGGTAACTCTCTGGCCCGGCCCCTACTCCAGTGACAAGCGCGGGAGGTACTCCAATGCCCCCTCTAAAATTAAACCCACCTCCTAAATTTAAAATGTCTCCTTCGGCTCAAATTCTTGACCCCTCCCTCTGCACGTCTGACCATTTTATTGACAGAACTAAACCTGCTCCTCCAGCAGATGGCAACCTCCTACAGACATTTTTGGCACATAACCTACATGCATACAACACATGCTCAAAAAAAGCTAGAAGGACACGTATATCCACTTTTTCCTGAAAATAGGGGCAGATTTCAATATAAGCATTTTGCCGTTGCAGACATGCAAGCCATTGTTGACAAACTCCCACCTGTACCTGAAGGAGGGAGCCTTTGGCTAAACACTTTAGACAAGGCTAACCCTGATGTACACGGTGCCGAAAACAACACATGGGAGGGACATCTTATTCATTATATGCAGAATTGGACAGAGCAGGATGATGACAACAAGGCTGGTGGTAGAGTAGCAAGGAAACAACTACTTAATTTACAGATCGCTGAAGATAAAAAGTCAAAAGAACCGAAAGGTCAAATATCAGCTAAAGTATATTCGGCAGTGGGTGACCTTTCTTTTGAGCTCCAGCAGATGGAGGAAAGAATCCTCAACAGACGTGAAACCAGATGGTTGGACTCGGGTGGTGGACGACACGGTGCTTCAAGGTCAGTCCGGGGTGGAAACTGTTTCAACTGTGACCAGCCTGGTCACTGGAATCGAGACTGTCCGAACATTTCCGAACAGGAAAGGTTCCATTATGCCGCCAGACGAACACGAAGGCGTGGCAGAGGGCGCCCAAGGCTGAAGCCCCAGCAGGAAATACAGACAGGCCCCCTGCTGGACATAAGTGTCAACGGACAATGTTATCAGTTCGTGATTGACACTGGTGCCACCCACTCATTTCTGAATGCGGAGGTACCAAAGAAACTGTGTGCTTCCTTTTTGAAGGTCGAAGGCTTCGCTGGGGTCACAAGAATGTTACCTGTCACCAAACCACTTCCGGTTCAGATTGCTGGACACACACTGAAGCACCCCTTCGTGGTCGACCTGCATACACCTTGCCTGCTTGGTAATGACATGCTTCACAAACTGTACCCTGACATTCAATATCGCACAGAAGGAACCTTCCTGGTGTTACCTGACGGCACAACCACCAAGCTGCGACACCACTACAAAGGCTCCTCCATGAGCACATGCTCATACCACAGCCTGAAGCACCAGGAATGGCTGACATCTACTGGACATGCCTCCTCCCAAGAAAGAGTGAAAGACAAGGACTGCTCTATAAGTGAAAACTCTGGCTGACTGAGCTGCTTCTGTGTGTACCGCCACCCGACCCGCCCCATGTTATGATCACCAGTTAGACGACTCATACCAGGAGGCCTTTGACTCCTTTATATATTGATATACTGTATATGTTGGAACTCAAGGTGTGACTGCTCATGTTGACCTATCTTTGCAACGACTAGCATGGTATAAGATGGACACAAATGCTGTCCCACATTGTTCCCTTGCTCTCTGTCCCGCCTACGAAACCAAAGACTTAGGTCCAATGATAAAACACGGCATAGCTGCCGCTGATTGAACCGACACACAAATACCACGTTTTTAATTGTTTCAGTTGTCTGTTAAACACGTAACTATGGGCTGCACTTTGTACACCCTGGCTGTAGGCTACGAGGAGCTAGCAGCTACACAACAGCTGAGCTAAACCGACACATTACATTTAAGCATATCAAATAATTATAGTTGCTTATTACATACACAAAGTCGCCATGACAGAAGTCTGATAGAAAGTATTCAGTAACAAACGTGTCCGCATTGTTCAACTTTCTACAACATGAGCTTGACTTAATGAATTATTGTGGCCACCAGGTGTGGTAAAACATCAAATTACTATTGCAAAAGCATCCGCCATAAGGTTAGTGTTTTTCTAGTATTTGTGTCAATATAAATATAAGCATATTTTGTGGCTTTTACCATATTGAATAATTTACATAAAATGTAGGAGTGATATCGCTAAGGGGTCCCGTACCCTAATACCACCCTCCAGTGGTCCACAGAGGCTGAAAAGACTTTCATTGACCTCAAACATGACCTGTCCTCCGCCTCTGCTCTTGCTGTACTTGACTATCAGCTGCCCTTTTTTTTCTTGGATGTTTCTGGAAGTGATAGTACTACTAACACAGTCCCTTTTTCAGAAACAGAAGGGGGAGGACGTGAGAGTGGATTCAGACTCCTTACAACAAAATCGGCAAACATCCGACTCTGTCACATTCCATAGTTTTTACTTTTTTCCCGTGGGTAAGAAGTTATAAATAATTTTAATTTGAAAATAACGATTTTGCACATCGATAGTAGTTTTGTAATTTAATTTGGAATATGGAGGACGTGCGGGTGGATCGTGTCGAGTTTTTGATTTCATTGATATGATCAATTCGGTGCAAGGGAAAAGGTACTTGCTGACTTGTGTTGACAATTACAGTGGTTGGCCGGAAGCAACCCCAACCTCAAAGGAGGATGCCCTATCAGTAATTAAATGACTTGTGAATGACTTAATACCCCGACATGGTTTCCCTGAAAAGATTAGGTCAGACAACGGCACCCATTTTAAAAATACTCACTTAGCCTTGGTCGAAAAGGCTCTCGGACTAGAACACAGGTTCGGTTTGGGGTACCATCCTCAGTCCCAAGGTAAGGTCGAGAGAATGAACCAAAACATCAAAACAAATTGGCTAAAATCTGTGCACAGACCAAATTGAATTGGATTGACATGTTGCAATTAGCGTTAATGATCATTCGAATGTCCGTGAATAAAACTGATTTACCGCCCTTTGAGTTTGTCACCCTATGAACTGCATACAGGTCAGCCCTTCCCAGGACCAGCAGCCCCCCCTGGAAGGAGGAATCAGTGTAAAGCCAAAATGGTATTTTTACAAAATGCAGAATTTGTGTGCCAGTTCTTCTGTACAGATCCGAGGATGACAGCCCGCAACTCCAGATTCCCTTCTGCCCGCTGAGAGGGTCAAGATCAAGGTCATCAAACGCAAGTGGACGGAGCCCAGGTGGACTGGTCCCTTCAAGGTCGTGGAACGGACGTCCCACGCCCTTCGACTGGCTGGTAAAGGGGACACCTGGTACCACCTCTCCCTCTGCACTCCTGCTAAGAACCTGACAGATCTCCAGCAGATGTCATTGCCGACATCGCCACATCAACTGCCCCACTCGACCCCCTAGCAGCGCCTTTTGAGCCTGCGGCATCTGAAGAAGAACGGGAGCAGGCAGAAGACTCACTTTTAGCCACTGAAGGGGGTGATGTGCTGCTAACCTCTCCCCCCATATCATAGAAGAGCGAGGCTGTAGTAACTTGCTGTACATAGTCTCACAGCCCAGAAGACGACGCCGAGAGAGATCTCCCTCCGTTGAGCTGCCGTCTACCGTCATGTAGATCTACCAGACCTGCTCAACTGCTGTATCGTATATCCTTACTTGAAATAGACTGGGTCAAGGGGGACAGCAAGACTTATTTTTTTGACCTGTGCAGTGTGATTGATTGCGGGAACAATAATAGCTATTACCGTGGTAGTAACCTCTATCTTTGCTACGAGTCAGCCCTGAACCATTGGTGTCGGAGGTAGACAACATACTCTGGTAGGTGGTGCCCCTCGTGGATGCAGGTAACCCACTACACAGGGCATTGGAATTCCCCTGACCCTATTATCCCAGGACCAAATTCAAAGTTGTTCTGAAAGGGATGACCTTTCAGAGGAATTTTGATCATTCCCAGAACCCCCTCGCCCTTACAATTGCCAACGTGGGTGTCATGCCTAGTCCCTTTTATGTTGTTTTGGGGGTTGACCAGACTGGTACAGACCCTAAAGGGATTATTAAAATGAATGTCCTTGAGAAGGCGTTAACTACCTCTACACCCTCTGAAGCAACTTAAGTGCCACTCCAACTCGGTGACGTTTCAAAGGCTCTCACATCTGTGTATACTAATGACATCACCACCGAAGACCTGGTAACTTTGACCTTAGGAGCGGGTGCAGGCAACCTGTGGCTCAGGTGGATGACTAGCATGGCAAAGAGCCAAGACCTGGGTGACTGTGTTGCTTGTTCCGCTGGACGTCCCTTTCCCCACACTTACCCCGCCCCTTTTAAGTTGACTGACACAAATGGCTCAAACTGTCTTATTTCCTTGTTTTCTGAACCCACGCCACCAGGTTGCGATTTGTTGGCTAGTGTGTACCCTCCTGTTGACAATTCCACCCGACTTCTTCCCTTTGTGGCCCAAAAGCTGAATTACACATGTTTTCAATTCACAGGACCCTCTTCGTCCCCCAACAAATTGTGAAGTGAAGTGAAGTGAAGTGAATTATATTTATATAGCGCTTTTTCTCTAGTGACTCAAAGCGCTTTACATAGTGAAACCCAATATCTAAGTTACATTTAAACCAGTGTGGGTGGCACTGGGAGCAGGTGGGTAAAGTGTCTTGCCCAAGGACACAACGGCAGGGACTAGGATGGCGGAAGCGGGGATCGAACCTGGAACCCTCAAGTTGCTGGCACGGCCACTCTACCAACCGAGCTATACCGCCCCAAGATTGGGTGACATTGACCCTTCCTTGTGCACCACACTGATAGATGGCTCAAAAATAGGCCCTTGGGCACAGGCTGACTTATTCTGGTATTGTGGGGAGCACAGATTGTACATTAGAATCCAGACGTCAGACTTTGGGCTTTGTGCTATGGTTAGACTGGTGACCCCACTCACCCTAGTGGGAACCAAAATAACACCACTTGGAACTCCTGTTTCCGCGGCCTCTCTAACTTCCCGCCGACGCCTCCATATTGTATCTCGGAGGAGTGTAACGGGCTCCTTTTATTTGATGAGAAACCCTGATGGTGTTTACTTTGATGCAATAGGACAACCAAGGGGGGTCCCCTCACAACACAAATTGTGGTGTGAATCCTGTGCAGGTTTTGAGAACCTTCCTATCTTTGGTGCTATTTTCCCTGTGACTGCTACTAAAAATGTAGAACGCATTAACTATGTTTTTTTATAATCTGTTGAGACTGACCAACCTGACTTGTGACGCTGTTGAGGGACTTGCTGAACAACTTGCCCCGACCTCCCTCATGGCCGTCCAGAACCGCATAGCCCTCGACCGTATCCTAGCCAAGGAAGAAGGTTGTGTGCAATGTTTGGCGACCAATGCTGTACCTTCATTCCTAACAACACCGCCCCTGATGGCTCGGTCCAGAGGGCCTTAGAAGGCCTCCAAGCCCTGTCTAAGGAACTTACTGAAGTTTCCGGTGTCTCTGACCTGATTGATTGATTGATTGAGACTTTTATTAGTAGGTTGCACAGTGAAGTACATATTCCGTACAATTGACCACTAAATGGTAACACCCGAATAAGTTTTTCAACTTGTTTAAGTCGGGGTCCACCCCTTTAAAGATTGGCTCCAGAACAACTTTGGCAGGTGGTCTGACTTAATTAGGTCTGCCCTGGTCTCCATTGGAGTTTTCTTGGCCATTATAGCCTCATGCGGTTGCTTTATCGCCCCTTGTGCTAGGTCTCTATGTACCCGCATCATTGTTAGAGCTGTCGAAGGTCAACCCCACCCTGTTTCTGGGTTTGCTATGTCTCTGTAGATTGCATGTGTTGTTTTTAGGTTGGTCTCCCAAAGCTTTGGAATAAATTGCAAAATACCAATTCTGTTGGGGTCTTCACTCATATTCAGCATATATGTCATTAGAAAGAACTTGGGATTGACCAGTAACTTAAATTCTCTTGGAGGAACATCTGGTCCAAACGCAACAGTAGCTTGTTAATAGGATTGAGCACTGCTGTCACCTAGGGCTGGGCGTTACAATGGTATTACAATAATACCGTTTTATTTTAGAAAGGGATACCAAATTTTTCGGAGTATAAGTCGCTCCGGAGTATAAATCGCACTGGCCGAAAATGCATAATAAAGAAGGAAAAAAAACATATATAAGCCGCACTGGAGTATAAGTCGCATTTTTTGGGGAAATGTATTTGATAAAACCCAACACCAAGAATAGACATTTGAAAGGCAGTTTAAAATAAATAAAGAATAGTGAAAAACAGGCTGAATAAGTGTACGTTATATGATGCATAAATAACCAACTGAGAACGTGCCTGGTATGTTAACGTAACATATTATGGTAAGAGTCATTCAAATAACTATAACATATAGAACATGCTATACGTTTACCAAACAATCTGTCACTCCTAATAGCTAAATCCGATGAAATCTTATACGTCTAGTCTATTACGTGAATGAGCTAAATAATATTATTTGATATTTTACGGTAATGTGTTAATAATTTCACACATAAGTCGCTCCTGAGTATAAGTCGCACCACCGGCCAAACTATGAAAAAAACTGCAATTTATAGTCCGAAAAATACGGTATACAGTACATCTGAGACAATACTGCCATACCGATATCTTTTGATGTGCCTTTTTAACGGCCATTTGCTTTTCTCAGGGAAAAGGATCAACCACGCCCCTACGTGTTTACGTAGGCTTCTCTGACGCACAACGACGCAACACACTTTTCAAAAGAATATGGCGGCTACGGTGCCGACTTCTTGACTCCTGAGTGATGCAATGCTTTGATTACCGACTGCACTTCGCTATTGGTGAGTAACTACAACTTTGTTTACACATACACCAGTTTGTTTGAGAAGCTATATCTCTCCTTGTAGCGAATATATCACTATCACTCGCTCAGTCTGTCAATTGTTTAGCTACTCCTCGGCTTGAAAGTGTCTCTCCCCATAGCCCATGCTAACTAAGCTAGTGGGTAGAAATAAAAATTAGTTTTAAACTGAACAGCCAGTTGCCTGTAGAATCTCCATCTATCCCCGTGCAGAAGCGTGAGGCTACAAACCTTAAGTTAATTAACAAAATATACTTTGACATATTAACGGCTTACTAATTACTTTATAAGAATAATCAACAAATTATGTTACTACTTGTAACAAAAATAATCTGTGGAATCTCAACACTGTTTATCTAGCCATTAAACACTTGGGCAACCTTAAGCACTTTGCACGTTTTATTTAAGACACACGTATATCGCTATACGGCCTAAAAATACTGGGATATCAGTTTTGGTCCATATCGCCCAGCCCTACTGTCACCCCACTACAGGCTTGTGTATCAATCTGAACACTAGTGTGTAGACACAAATAATGAAAATCTCCCCTGGTGTTCGCAACCCCCCGAACCCCCACTGCAATCCCCCAGGGGGTCCCGACCTACTATTTGAGAAAGACTGCTGTAAATCAATAGAATCTGATCTGAAGTCAAAGGCATAGTCAAAAAAAGCAGACAGGCCAAACAAGTGACTCTAAAGTAGAGTAGTAGAATGATGATTGGGTATCAATCACTACTCCACAGACCTGCACTAGAGTTGTCAAGTTCCTTAAGCATGTCACAAAATGATTCAGTCATTAGTTACATTTTCAGTTTAATGTGTCAATAATTATCCTCTAAGTGTTTTCTCAATCCAAAACTGTCAAAGATGTCTGATGAAGGCATTTTGCACAGTCCTGTCCGTTTTGCAGATGAAACACTGAATCATCTAATGAGCACTTCAGCTGTTGGGGTACCCTATCCCTGAGCTGAAGTAAACAAACAAACAAACACACATGGGAAGAATTTTAAATGTAGGACGAACAATAAACAGTCTAGCTATGGGGATTGCTCTTTGGTTTAATTGTAGAAAAAATAGCCAAAGGACTGTGACCTGGCAGCCACGATTCACCTGCCATGGCCATGCTGATTGTCCAATTTTCAATGCTCAGGAAATAAAAACAAGTATTAATCATAAATTAAAGTGTGAAGAGAAAAGATAGGAAGGAGGCTGATCCCGCTGCACTACATTCCCGCCCATTTACGCATTTTATTATTCACCCTTAACAAACATTATTCCACAAAGTCTCTGAGGAGTGAGAACATTTGGACAAATAGTGTTTTGGTAATGAAACCAGTTTCATATTAAAGCAGTCCCAAGCCATGAGTCCCGAGGCTCTTCATATCCACTCCACAGCACAAACGCTGCTACAAAGGCAGAATAATGCTTGTGCCACTATATTCATTGCCCAATGAAAGCTTAAAGGCAAAATGCTTGTGAAAGACATTTACCAAAGTTTGATGGAAAAACAGACTTTCTGGCCTAAAAACACCTAAGATTGATAAAATAATTAAAGCCTAAGATCCATGCACTGTGTGATCTTAAGCTATCTGTGTCTAAAAAAAAGTACAGGTAAAAAGTGCAGTGCAGTAGAGTGTGCTTATTGTTGCATGGCAGTAAGAACAACACAAACAATTCACACAGAAAGCCACATAATATACGGGAAATGTAATTCATACAACCTATACTTACTGTTCTTTTTGCCTCACTCTGACAGGCCAAGCAGTTTGCCATGTCCTGTGCCAAACAGACCAGCTTGTCCCTAAGAAAGCGTCCAATACTAAGGAGCACTGCGACCAGGAACAGGTCTTTCTCCTCTGTTTCACAACTGGGAGGCCAGAAACAGCACATGGTCAGCAGGGAGCATAGAGCCTGAGCCGGGGACTGGTCCAGCATGAAGAGCTCAGCTAAAGTGGTGAGATACTGACTTGGGCCAGGATCCTCACTCTTCACCGTCAGGTCCAAAACTGGTCCACCAACAGCCATTGCTGGACCGGACACCACTGATTGGGTCATTTCAACAAAATCTGGGCCATGGTTCCTTCTTGTAGTTCGTTTTCTCCTTTTTTGTTTAATTTCTGTCTCAAATGCTGGTTTTCCGCAGAAAGGACAGACAGGCATTAACTGCATTGCAGACAGTAAACCCAGATTATTAGCCTGCTCACAGCCAGATGGCTGGCGGCTGATGGGCTTAGTCATAACACACCTCCCTGAGTTGCAGCTCCACCAAAAACAGACCCGCACAAGCATTCAAAGCAGATTCTCCAAAGTTAAGAGAAGGGGCGACGGTAGCTGCAAGCTAGAGCGGATCATGTTTTTGGAAAATGATACTGCTGAAAATCTGAAGGCATCAACTACAACAAACTTTTTGAAGTTGAGGACCTAGGGGAAAACTGAAAATTAATATTTCCACTTTTTCCAAGTCATTTTTAAGAGTTTAAAACCCCCCTGCAGATGAATGTACTGACAAGGCAAGACTGAAGCCATGCATACAACCAGAAAATGAGGCAAATCCCAACATCATCATTACCTACTACAGAATCAGAATAAGATAGCTCCAGTCATAGCGTTCCACATAATGTTATTTAAATACTCTTAGGGCAGGGGCCGTCAACTCAAAATGTTGAAATAGCCATACTGGAACAAAAAAAATTGTCTGGAGCCGCAAAAAATTAAAAGCCTTATGTAGGCCTTATACAGAAGAAAATACATGTGGAAATGTCTATATTGTAGGCGGACACTAGGACACAGGTCTCACACCCAGTAGTCCTGAGGTGGGGGCGTGACTTAATTGTTTCAGGCACGCAATATGGAGGCGCCTTTAAAAGGCAACTGCACTTTTTTGGGAATTTTCCCTATCGTTCACATTGCATCACAACGTTCACTTTTTTTAACACTATCACTGATTACTCACTGCAGACTTTCTGAGAGCCAACAAACATAATAAAACATCGCCTACTGTACAATGTCTGCTGTCATTACAATTCCGACTGCGAGGATGTTCATATTTTACTGATTAGATGAAGAATGACTAATAATCCTTGCGTCCTTTTTGTGTCCTTCTAGCCATTTTTGGGTCTAAATTGGCTGTCAACTTGTCAGAATATGTCCTACCCTTCTTTTATCCAGGTGAGATGCATGATATATGATCTAGAATAAACTTCCAGGGAACAAAGAAGCGAGAAAACACCTCACCAGTCGATCATGTCGAAATTGTACACAAGCTTGTGATCACGGCGCCGCTATAAATAGTTTGTCTGCATCAGCGTCTATGATAGCAATATCACTGATAGTTGGTTAATATTCAAATCCCAAAATTTTAAATGAAATATTGTTAGCTGCTTTTGAATGGTTATTTCTTGCATGGCAGAAATACGGCGGAGGACAGCGCCCTCCCGTGGAGAAGTCGGTCTGCGGCCGTTTCGCATTCAGTGGAAATTCGGGGTCAGCGTACTGGACTGCCAACATTTTCCTGGACACTGCGAAGTAGCGGATGTCCGTCCCCGCTTGGGGCGCCACAGCTCACCAAGCAAACCGAGGTTCTATATCGCGCGCCTGAAACAAGGCCGTGCGGTATTTGGATTTGATGTAGTTCCTTCTTGAGAATATCTGCTCACACAGAAATGTGTTTTGTTTGCAACAGCCATCTGCCTGGCACCACTCCGTGCTAAAGGAAACATGTCGCAGAAATGTTGAAATGTAATATTTCTTCTGCTAATTTTTACAGCATTGGAAAACATTAACAATGTTTATGTTGTGTCCTCCCACAAAATCCATATTAAAACAAAAAATATATTTCCCCCATCTTTTTCCATTTTCATACATTTTTGAAAAAGCTCCAGGGACCCACTAGGGCGGCGCTAAAGAACCACATGCAGCTCTAGAGCCACATCTTGCCGACCCTGGTTTTAGGGAAATGTCTGGACAAAGAGGCTTAATGTCTGTCTGCTGTTTAATCTGTGCTTTACCACAAGACATACATGGATCAAGCATCTATACAACAAGTCAAACATAGCAAGGCTGTATATATGTACAATATAATTCAATTTAGTCAATATAATTTAATAAATACTTAGCATGAGGGAAACATTGCAGTGGTGCACCAGCAAGCCATGACCTCCTCTTACAATACAATACACAAAATTTGTTTTTGTTTTATTAGATTCTAGCTGTCCATCCATTATGTCTACTGTGTAGGATTATCGGGTGTGCTACCACAGTTGAGTGATGGGGTGCTGATCATCACACAATCATTTTAATCAAATATATGACATTATGGAATAACCATTATAGAGGTAATTAAATAATCCAATTGCTCCGACAACAAGGAAAAAATAAATAATATAAAATGTAAATATAAATATGTCTTGAGTTAGGAAATTCTAATTGCATTTCTGCTATAAATGTATCCTTGTGTGAGTGAATAATTTACAGAGACTAGGTGCCATGTGCTAATACTACACCAGATTAATTTACGTCCCTCCATCTGTCTGGTAGGATCCCTAGTATGTGGGAAATCCACATACTATGTGTGTGATCACCGATCGGTCATGTGAGATCTGTTGTTGGTGCTGGTTGAAATCTTTTTTTCAGTTCCTCAACTAGTACAGATTAGTCACATGTGGGTTAAAAATCGCAGCCACATTTCTGAATGTGCTGATTCACATCCTTGCAGCTGCATTACAAACAAATTAACATGCAATACATGTCAACTCCAATTTGAGATGTCTTGAAGCAGTTATTCAGGGTAAAATCAGTTGAGGTCTGCAATCGATTGGTTTAGCTCATAATGGCACCACAATATTTGCATTAAACTGATTAATGTGGCCTCATAAAGCCAAATACATTGATGGGTACCTCACAGGCACAGGAATTACAGTCAGTCCCAGTGGTAAACTACACCACCGTTAACTCTGCCTTGTAAGCATTTTACCTCAAACACACACATTCAGTGCACACAAACAAGTCTCTTTAGTGTAATGAGAGTAAATTGGAACGCAGCAAAGCAATTAATCAAAGGTATCCAGTCTAGCACGGCGGCTGATTACAAGTTGAGACAAGCGGCTTGAAATTGGTCCTTCCTTTTCCATCCATCTCTATTGACTTTCACAACACCAAGCTCGCTCACACAACTGACTACTGCAAAGCAACACTAGGGCTAGGCGATATGGAAAAAATAATTATCACGATTAAGTTTTTCATATCATTTATTTTTTATTTTTTAAAAGGTGGATCGTTCCGTGCAGGGTTATAGCGAGTACTGTTGCATCCCTTCTATTTACTACCGCAGTATCTTGTAACAGACATTTCCGCCATGTTTGACTGAGGTAATATATGCTAACAGCTGACAACTGTAATTTTGTCCATATCTATAATTGTGTTTACTATAGATGCAACAGTACAGGTAACCCACGCTACGGTCCGTACCTGATTTTAGGGCGACAAATTGCTTCTTTTTCGGTACATTTTGTGGGCGTAAAAAGAACAACTTTTTTTCTTCTCAAAGTTTTTTTGGGTTTTTTGCTTGACATCACAAACATTCTGCAATAAACAATGTATAAGTGGTGTAGTGAATAATATAAGACTTATTTTTCAAGTTAACATTTACTAAACAGCACTTTCAAATGGTAAGTTATTATTTCTATTCTTTATTCACTTGTATACATCAGTGCTTCTCACCAGGGCTTTGGCAATTGGCAAGCAGTGACCTAGATTATGGAGGTTTTTTTAACTCAAATACTGTAGCTTAAATTTTTCATAAAAGTACCAAAAAATGCAGTTTGAATTCCAGGCACTGTAAAATAATGTGTACCAACACATAAAACAAGTTTAATGATTATTTCAGGAGCAAAATGTTTTTTATCCACAAAGTCACAAATTATTTTTCTGCAGAGGTGGTCAGCTATTGTCATGCTTTGGGTTATCACCGAAAAGACAAGATCACGGGTACAAGCGGCCGAAATAAGTTTCCTCCGTCGTTTTGCGGGGCTCTCCCTTAGAGATAGGGTGAGAAGCTCTGTTATTCGAGAGGAGCTCAAGAGTAAAGCCGCTGCTCCTCCACATCTGGTCAGAATGCCCCCCAAACGCCTCCCTGAGGAGGGGTTTAGGGCACGTACGACCGGTAGGAGACCACGGGGAAGACCTAGGACACGGTGGAGATATGTCTCCCAACTGGCCTGGGAACACCTCAATAAATTTCCCTTTTTGGGACCAATAAATCTTATTTACAATATTAATATTTCAACCTGTGTTAATTGTTGAATATTCATAGTAGCTAGTTCTCTGTTGAAAAGGTAAAGATTTTTTTTTTAGTTTGTATGCCGTGACATACAATTTCATTAACATTCAACGCAATCAAAAAGCACTCTTTCTATACACACGCCTTTCTGCTTTCTATTCATTCATCCACAATAGACAAATACTGAGCCTGAGCAGCAGTGCTGCACTGCAGAGGGGCTGACTCATTGCCACCAGGAAGAGGGAAAAACAAGTCACGATACAGGAGAAGTCGCTATCCTTCACATCTATTACATGACTTTGGGTCATTTTATGTCAACTCATGACAGCCACACCAATTACAGCGGGTTTCCAGACATTTGGTTTGAATGGAAATGAGCAAGACAACACAGATTATTTACTATTTTAGCCTGTATTTGGTCAATAAAGTAGTACCACTCTCAGTGTGTACTATTTAGCATTACAGAAATTGTAATTTGCTGCACTGATACAAGACAGTGAATGAATATGCATGAACACGCACGTTGCCTGGGATGCTTCCAGAAAGGTCTACATCATTAACCGTACATACTAGAGATGCGCGGATAGGCAATTATTTCATCCGCAACCGCATCACAAAAGTCGTCATCCACCCGCCCTCCACCCGAACTAACATTTTATCAAAACCACAACCGCCCGCCACCCGCCCGTTGTTATATATCTAATATAGACGATGCAAGGCATTAGTGAGGTTAGAAAGCTTTTGCCTGTTAAAGAAAGGAGACTGATCCAATGCAGCAGAGACATTCAATGCGTGCCACGCATTAATATCTCTTGACCACGCATTAGAGGCTAAGAGATATTAATGCGTGATAATATTATTTATCATTATTATAATATTATTGTCATTTCCATTAAGAAAGTGTTGACAATTATTGTTATTTTTTTCCCTGGTCTTTAGTATTCCCTTTTTTAGTTTGTCGCGTACCACGTTTACTGCCGGCGTTGCCATCCTTTTATTTTTTTCTTCTTCTCCTGTTGTGTTGTGTTGTGATGTGTCACGCCAAATTTCTTCCCCCTACAAAAACCTTCCCCTCCCCCCATTTACTTCCATGGTCATGTTTCCTCTTACGTCATTGACAGCGATCGATAGCACTTCGGCTTTGACTGCCCGTCGTTGGAAGGATACTTCGTCTTTGACAGCTGCTGGAATCTAAAGAAATCGTTTTTGTTTTTTTTGTACAGGCGCGAAACAGGACAGTCGCGTGCCGGTTAAGGACCCCCGGCAACTTTGTGATTTTATTGGACGCAGCCCCGGAAGTAAATGGGGGGGGGGGGGTTGTAGGGGGGAAGAAATTTGGCGTGACAGCTGCAGCAGTGCCTGATGAATAATTGCCTGTTTCAAAGAGTGCTGCTCGTTTTTCGTATGTGGGTAACAACATTTAACTATGTATATATATTTCCGAATTGGTTCAACCGCCACCTGCCCGAATCTATTTAAAATCTATTTTTTTTGTCATGCATCCGCCCGACCCGCGGATCATCCGCGGACTCCGCGGATCATCCGCGGTTGTGTCCGCAAACCGCGCATCTCTAGTACATACACATATTGCTGGTCTCAGTAAACATCTGCATACTCATTGCCCCCAATGCATTACAGCACTGAGGCATAGCTTACCCATGGCCCTGGCACACACTCTTTCTAATGACTACATTAAAGTTGGTTTAGATATCAGAATACCTAACAACCACAGACAGGAATAGAAAACACAATCGGCCATAATTCATCAGGGACAACCATTTGGCATGTTTATAGACGAGAGATTATCAGAATGGTGTTAAAACCAGCAGCAAGATAGCCAAAAAAGGGCAAAACACTATGTTGCAAAGATAATGCCCGCCACTGATAAGATGATGATTGAGTGAATGCCAGGATAACGGAGTATCTGACAACCGTTTACTTGGCCTTAAGCAACATGTATATTTGTGTGTATGTACACAATAAGTAGTGATGTATGTTTGAAAAGCTAGCTGTTAGCTGTTGAGCTATGTTGGGTAAAGGGCTGCTGAATTAATGCCTGACTGTCCTCCCAGCTATAGAAAGGCAGACAAATATGTGTATACGTGCGTGCCTTAGTGTATTTCATTCCTCAGTGCTCATCCTGCATGAAAGTAATAGGATGTGTTTGTAACCGGTGGGAATGATGCAGTATTGCAAAAAAGTATGGTTATCTAGGGAATTGGTGCAAGTCTGATTTCAGACAGTGTGACTGGACAGTGGACACACACATTCACATCAGGGCTTTCCCTACCTGTAAAGAATCGTGGCACTACACCATGGCAAGATTAATGTCGCCACACCTTCAAAATACGTTTTTTTCTTCTTTTTTTCCACGAAAACACTTTTTTTTAGCAAGAAAACAATTTTATGAATAGATATACTGTATGTAGTCTAGTATTTATGCACTATTGGGCATAATACCTCTTGAATATCATAAAAACTTCCTCATTGCTTTATTTAGAAAAAAACAAAATGTGTCTTTAATGCAATTATTGTTTAAGGTTGTGTGAACTACCCTAATTATTTTGAAATTACTACCAACAACGTCTAAATTTACACCGTGTACGTTTTCGAACTTCCGTTTGGACGTCTCTGTGTGGAGTGTGGATTGTGTCCCCGTGTGCGTTTTCTCCAGGCACTCCAGTTTCCTCCCACATTACAAAAATATACATGTTAGGTTCAGTGGCAACTGCAAATAGTCCATAGGTATAAATGTGAGACTGAAGGATTGTCTATCTGTGCCCTGCAATTGGCCACGTCAATTTGAGTTAGCTTGCCTATGAACTAGTCCATTGTACGTTAGCATTAAGCTAGTGGCATTAGAGCCAACGTTTATCTTGCATAATTGTATTGCTTTTTTAGTTTATTCCAAATTATATTATTAATCTAACATGATTTCTACATGTATGTGCACGTTATGTGTATATATAATGTACTAAGTTTAGTGTAGTTAGTTTTACAATAACTTTATTGTGTAGAATATCAACAAAAAACCTAAAGTTTTTTTTTTCAAATCTACCGTAATTCAAAAGACTGTTTACATATTTGGCAAACTAAATTGCAATATTCAGTGAGGGCAAAATAAAGTGTGACCTGTGTTACATTTTACAATAATCAATTATTAAAACTGCGTTAAACAAAGAGAGTACAGTCCACCAAGTACAATTCCTTGCATTAAAGCTGATTGTGATTGTGATTCTAATGACATAAGAAAAAAATGTTAATACTAATATTATGAATGGGAATATAACTAATTAATAACACTAATATTTGTTTTTTTAAATATACATAAAGCATTTGTATAGCCTTTTTAAAGAATATATATGTATAACGGTAAATCAAAATTATTATTTATTGTTTATTGTTTATTGAATGGATCCCTATTAGCTGATGCCAAAGCGACTGCTAGTCTTCCTGGGGTCCATATAGGAGCATACAAAATTAAAATACAAAGAATACTTGCATTACCAAACATTATCCATCCATCCATCCATTTCCTACCGCTTATTCCCTTCGGGGTCGCGGGGGGCGCTGGAGCCTATCTCAGCTACAATCGGGCGGAAGGCGGGGTACACCCTGGACAAGTCGCCACCTCATCGCAGGGCCAACACAAATAGACAGACACCATTCACACTCACATTCACACACTAGGGCCAATTTAGTGTTGCCAATCATTATACAATGGAAAAATACAACATAGATAAAAAAGCTAGTTAAACCCAGTATTAAAAATTCATGTCATGTGGGCAGCTGCAATAGGTGTATCTTCAAAGCTGTCTTGAATGACAATTTACTTTGTGAGAGATTAATGTGAGATGGCAACCGATTCCAGAATGATATACATCTATACATGACTGTATGTTTGAGGAGATTAGTCCTGGGAGCAGGAAGTGCCAAATAGCCATTGCTGGCATTCCTAGTGTCATGAATATGTGTGTTAGTTGATTTTAAAAGCTGTTTGTAAAAGTAATCTGGTGATTGATCTAACACAGGGGTCACCAACGCGGTGCCCGCGGGCACCAGGTCGCCCGTAAGGACCAGACGAGTCGCCCGCGGGCCTGTTCTAAAAAAAAATAAAAAATAAATAAATAAATAAAAAATAAATAAATGTTTTTTTTTGTTTTTTTTAAATTAAATCTACATAGAAAAAACACAAGATACACTTTCAATCAGTGCATCAACCCAAACAACCTCCCCCATGCACACTCATCCACACCCACTCACACAAAAGGGGTTATTTCTTTCTGCTACCAATATTCTGGTTCCCACAACATAGACAACACATCTGCAAGGGACACAGTCCCTGAAGCACACATGATTGTATAGGCTGCTGGTCCACTAACATTTTCATTAATTACTATTTTTTATGTAATTATTTTTATATTGTTTTACTTTCTTTTTTATCCAAGAAAATGTTTTTTATTTATTTATCTTATTTTATTTATTTTTTTAAAAAAGGGCCTTATCTTCAACAGACCAGGTTGTCAATGAAATTAGATTTGTTTAAAGGGTTTTTTAAACCAGGCCCAGTCCAGATAATGTCCAAGTCTGACTCAGCAACACACACCTTCATTTATGTACACAGAAAAAAATTAGGGAACACAACAGATTGCATATAATTTATAAACAAAATTACATTTTCAAAATAAGCATTTATGTACAGTCCAGATTATGTCCAGGTCACTCAAATTAGGGAACACAACAACAGATATCATATAATCTATAAACATAATTATACTTCCAAAATAAGCCTTTGAGGACTTCTCATCTTTTTTCTAATGTTTTTTGGCATCATTATCGTTTTCAACCATGTAACTTTCTAAAGTTAGAAAATACTGAATAAATGTTTTAAAGAAAGTAATACTAAGTGGCGAAGTTGATAGAGTGGCTGTGCCAGCAATCGGAGTGTTGCTGGTTACTGGGGTTCAATTCCCACCTTCTACCTTCCTAGTCACGTCCGTTGTGTCCTTGGGCAAGACACTTCACCCTTTGCCTCTGATGGCTGCTGGTTAGCGCCTTGCATGGCAGCTCCCGCCATCAGTGTGTGAATGTGTGTGTGAATGGGTAAATGTGGAAATACTGTCAAAGCGCTTTGAGTACCTTGAAGGTAGAAAAGCGCTATACAAGTATAACCCATTTATCATTTAAGTGAATATCTGTTTTTGGCCTTAAAAATAGACATTTTACCGAGTACTATAATTAAATTGACTAAATCATGATTGTCAATGAACTCTCCTAAAATAACAGAAACCACATTAAGCTTCATAAACAAACCAATCCTTAAACACATTTTTTCAACTTCCACCCAAAACAAAGACACAATATGACAATACCAAAACAAATGCAGGGTGGATTCAGGCTCCTGACAACAAAATCGGCAATAATCTGACTCTGTCATATTCCATAATTTAAAAATTTTCCCTGTGGGTAAGAAGTTATAAATAATTTTAATTTGAAAATAACGATTTTGCACATCGATAGTGGTTTTATAGATTAGTTTGAATATGGCATCCCATGGCAACGGGCAGTCAAAAAAGTCCTCCCATTTTCCATTTGTGTTGTATGAGGCAGCCTTCAAAGATTTCTTTATTAAATAAAAATTATATATTTTTCCATTTATTTTAGTTCCTTTTTGCCAACTAGAATTTCTTATTAGAGGTTTACAAACTAATAATTTAGTAGTTCCATAATTAATTATTTGTTTCCATCTTTTCCCAATTACTCCAGTTAGTTGATAAAATGAAAAGCTTGAGCAAGCATCACCATACATAGCTCTAAATTCATCATACTTCATAATTTTACCATTCTCATTGATAATATCATTGACAAAAATGATTCCTCTTTCAAACATATTTTTCCAAAAGAAAGGCTTTCCATCTATTACAATATTAGAGTTCATCCATATTAACTGCTGCAAAATATCGTCTCTTTTTTCTGGCACATAAAATTGAAAACACCACTATGAGTGGATTGTTTCCTTTATGAACCCCGCCATGTTTCCCAGCAGACTCTCTGGGAGGGGATCACTTGTAAAAAAGGATACAATTTATCTTGATACAGTACATGTTTTTTGTCCAACAGGACATTTGTGTACCACTCAATGTTTAAATACATCTTTGGAACAATTGATGCTTTTAAAGACAGACACATTTTATTGAATAAACATTTGGGAGAAAAATGTGTGTGTTTAAAAATTCAGTTTGTTAAATGATAGTGTTTTAAAATGCAGTGTAAAAAATCAGAGCTGGAAAAAAATCTCTCGTCTGGTCCTTACGGGCGACCTGGTGCCCGTGGGCACCGCGTTGGTGACCCCTGGCCTAGATATTCCAGATTTTCTGGGACAACAACACCAAGTATGTTAACTGGTCCATCTGTCCACAAAACAGGCACTTTGCATTCCATTCGAAAGGACGTTCCCTTTAGATTTCCGATCCTTAACATTTTACATTTATCATAATTAAGCTTAAGGCCAGATTGCTGTGAAAATATGTCCAAAAGATTAAGAAGGTTCCGCAAACAATGAGGAAAAATCTTATCTTTGTGAATCAGCCTTTTCTGACATGAACTTCATCAAGAACAAACACAGAACACGCCTCACTGATGCACATCTGCAAGACTCACTCAGAGTTGCAGTGTCAAGTTACACACCAGAGTACAACACACTAGTTAACAGCATGCAATGCCAGGCTTCCCACTAACTGACAAAGAAACAGATAACAGATTTGGTGTCCAGTTCAAAGTGTGACATGATTTAAAAATTTGAGAGTTGACTTTTGTATTTTACATGAGTTATTATTTGTACAAACATGGTGCAAAGTAATTCATGATTTGTTAAAAAATGTTAGTGGCTAGCTAGTTAAAATGGGATATTGTGATTTCACAAGACTGTCTTAGAAGTGATCATTTGAAAATGTTCAATTTGAAAAATGTGCACTTGGAGAAAATATAAAAATAAAGTGTTGCATATTGATATTTATCTGTTTCTATATATATTTATTGTGAGAAATCATTAAGATGATCAGTGTTTCCACAAAGATAAATATCATTAATTATTAATAATAACAGAGTTAAAGGTAAATTGAGCATATTGGCTACTTCTGGCAATTTATTTAAGTGTGTATCTAACTGGTAGCCCTTCGCATTAATCAGTACCCAAGACGTAGCCCTTGGTTTCAAAAAGGTTGGTGACCCCTGATCTAACATGATAGTTCTAAAGAACATAAGGAGACTACAATGCATCTTTTGTTCAACAGACAACCAGGACAGGCGTGAATGCATGAATGAAATATTAGTGCGCAAAGAACATTTAAAGGCTTACTGAAACCCACTACTACCGACCACGCAGTCTGATAGTTTATATATCAATGATGAAATCTTAACATTGCAACACATGCCAATATGGCCGGGTTAACTTATAAAGTGCAATTTTAAATTTCCCGCCACACTTCCGGTTGAAAACGTCTAGATATGATGACGTATGCGCGTGAGGGAATCAGTTGATGCGGAAGTATTGGTACCCCATTGAATACAATACAAAAAAGCTCTGTTTTCATTTCAAAATTCCACAGTATTCTGGACATCTGTGTTGGTGAATCTTTTGCAATTTTAATGAACAATGGAGACTGCAAAGAACAAAGTTGTAGGTGGGATCGGTGTATTAGCAGCGGACTACAGCAACACAGCCAGGAGGACAGAGATGGATAGCAGACGCGCTAGCCGCCGAACTCACCTTAACTTCCTCCGTCTCGCCGACCGCATCTGTGATCGGGTGCAGTCCTTCGTCGCACCGTCGATCGCTGGAACGCAGGTGAGCACGGGTGTTGATGAGCAGATGAGGGCTGGCTGGCGTAGGTGGATAGCTAATGTTTTTATCATAGCTCTGTGAGGTCCGGTTGCTAAGTTAGCTTCAATGGCGTCGTTAGCAACAGCATTGTTAACCTTCGCCAGGCTGGAAAGCATTAACCGTGTAGTTACATGTCCATGGTTTAATAGTATTGTTGATCTTCTGTCTATCCTTCCAGTCAGGGATTTATTTATTTTGTTTCTATATGCAGTTAAGCACGATGCTATCACGTTAGCTCCGTAGCTAAAGTGTTTCGTCGATGTATTGTCGTGGAGATAAAAGTCACCGTGAATGTCCATTTCGCGTTCTCGACTCTCATTTTCAAGAGTATATAGTATCCGAGGTGGTTTAAAATACAAATCTGTGATCCACAATAAAAAAAGGAGAGAGTGTGGAATCCAATGAACCCTTGTACCTAAGTTACGGTCAGAGCGAAAAAAGATACGTTCTGCACTGCACGCTAGTCCTTCACTTTCACGTTCCTCATCCACGAATCTTTCATCCTCGCTCAAATTAATGGGGTAATCGTCGCTTTCTCGGTCCGAATCGCTCTCGCTGCTGGTGTAAACAATAGGAAAATATGAGCAGTCCTTCCTCTGGTGTCGTCATGCTACTTCCGGTAGGGGCAAGGCTTTTTTTTTTACCAGAGACCAAAAGTTGCGAACTTTATCGTCTTTGTTCTATACTAAATCCTTTCAGAAAAAATATGGCAATATCGCGAAATGATCAAGTATGACACATACAATGGATCTGCTATCCCCGTTTGAATAAAAACAAATCATTTCAGTAGGCCTTTAAGTACCAGTCTAGCCGCTCTGTTCTGAACAAGTTGCAGTTTGTTCAGGTCAGACTTAGTCGTAGCGGACCATATTATAGGACAGTAATGAAGATGACAGAAAACCAAGGACTGCATGACTTGACCCATTGTTGAGGATGTCAAGAAGATGGAGCACTTCCCGACCATGGCTAAACCTCTTCCCATTTTCATTAAAATACCATCAATATGATCGGACCATGACAGTTGACTGTCTAATAGCACACCAAGCAGTTTTGCTTTTTTGACCTGCTCAATAGGTATATCTGACATTGAAATATGAAGCTGAGGGTCATCAACAAGCATATGCCTGGATCCAAAAAGAATCCTTTTTGTTTTGTCAATATTCACAACAAGTTTACTATCACTTACCCAGCGTGACACTCTCTCCAGGTCCTGATTTAAGTTATTTCCTAAGTCATTTAAGGTAGAGGCAGTACTGTACAGAGTTGTGTCATCTGCATACATAACCATATTGGTGTTTGTTGTAACACAGGGAAGATCATTAGTAAAAATAATAAAAAGTAAAGGACCTAAGCAGCTTCCTTGAGGCACGCCGCAGTAATTGTACTTGCGTTCAGATAGGCTACCATTAAAACACTTCCTGATAGATAGCTCAACATCCAAGAAAGTGACATACTATTAAAACCATATTTTCTCAGTTTGGAGATCATTATGTTGTGATCTACGACATCGAATGCCGCACTAAAGTCAATCAGGACAGGACCAACCATCTTCTTGATATCCATTTGTGACAGCCAGTCATCAGTCAGCTGATCTAAAGCAGTAGATGTTGAGTGACCTTGCCTATAAGCATGCTGGGAACACAACATCAGTTTGTTGTAGGTAAAGTAATCTTGAATTTGTTTGAAAACAACTTTTTCCATCAATTTACTAAGAACAGGAAGTACTGTATAAGTCGCTCCGGAGTATAAGTCGCACCGGCCAAAAATGCATAATAAAGAAGGAAAAAAACATATATAAGTCACACTGGAGTATAAGTCGCATTTTTGGGGGAAATGTATTTGATAAAACCCAACACCAAGAATAGACATTTGAAAGGCAATTTACAAACCTCGTTTCCATATGAGTTGGGAAATTGTGTTAGATGTAAATATAAACGGAATACAATGATTTGCAAATCCTTTTCAACCCATACTCAATTGAATGCACTACAAAGACAATATACTTGATGTTCAAACTCATAAACTTTTTTTTTTTTTTACAAATAATAATTAACTTAGAATTTCATGGCTGCAACACGTGCCAAAGTAGTTAGGAAAGGGCATGTTCACCACTGTGTTACATGGCCTTTCCTTTTAACAACACTCAGTAAACGTTTGGTAACTGAGGAGACACATATTTTAAGATTCTCAGGTGGAATTCTTTCCCATTCTTGCTTGATGTACAGCTTAAGTTGTTCAACAGTCCGGGGGTCTCCGTTGTGGTATTAGGCTTCATAATGCGCCACACATTTTCAATGGGAGACAGGTCTGGACTACAGGCAGGCCAGTCTAGTACCCACACTCTTTTACTATGAAGCCACGTTGATGTAACACGTGGCTTGGCATTGTTTTGCTGAAATAAGCAGGGGCGCCCATGGTAACGTTGCTTGGATGGCAACATATGTTGCTCCAAAACCTGTATGTACCTTTCAGCATTAATGGCGCCTTCACAGATGTGTAAGTTATCCATGTCTAGGGCACTAATACACCCCCATACCATCACAGATGCTGGCTTTTCAACTTTGCGCCTATAACAATCCGTATGGTTCTTTTCCTCTTTTGTCCGGAGGACACAACGTCCACAGTTACCAAAAACAATTTGAAATGTGGACTCGTCAGACCACAGAACACTTTTCCACTTTGTATCAGTCCATCTTAGATGAGCTCAGGCCCAGCGAAGCAGACCGCGTTTCTGGGTGTTGTTGATAAACGGTTTTCGCCTTGCATAGGAGAGTTTTAACTAGCACTTACAGATGTAGCGACCAACTGTAGTTACTGACAGTGGGTTTCTGAAGTGTTCTTGAGCCCATGTGGTGATATCCTTTATACACTGATGTCGCTTGTTGATGCAGTACAGCCTGAGGGATCGAAGGTCACGGGCTTAGCTGCTTACGTGCAGTGATTTCTCCAGATTCTCTGAACCCTTTGATGATATTACGGACCGTAGATAGTGAAATCCCTAAATTCCTTGCAATAGCTGGTTGAGAAAGGTTTTTCTTAAACTGTTCAACAATTTGCTCACGCATTTGTTGACAAAGTGGTGACCCTCGCCCCATCCTTGTTTGTGAATGACTGAGCATTTCATGGAATCTACTTTTATACCCAATCATGGCACCCACATGTTCCCAATTTGCCTGTTCACCTGTGGGATGTTCCAAATAAGTGTTTGATGAGCATTCCTCAACTTTATCAGTATTTATTGCCACCTTTCCCAACTTCTTTGTCACATGTTGCTGGCATCAAATTCTAAAGTTAATGACTATTTGCCAAAAAAAAAAATGTATCAGTTTGAACATCAAATATGTTGTCTTTGTAGCATATTCAACTGAATATGGGTTGAAAATGATTTGCAAATCATTGTATTCCGTTTATATTTACATCTAACACAATTTCCCAACTTATATGGAAATGGGGATTGTAAAACAAATAAAGAATAGTGAACAACATGCTGAATAAGTGTACGTTATATGACGCATAAATAACCAACTGAGAACGTGCCTGGTATGTTAACGTAGCATATTATGGTAAGAGTCATTCAAATAACTATAACATATAGAACATGCTATATGTTTACCAAACAATCTGTCACTCCTAATCGCTAAATCCGATGAAATCTTATATGTCTAGTCTCTTACGTGAATGAGCTAAATAATATTATTTGATATTTTACGGTAATGTGTTAATAATTTCACACATAAGTCGCTCCTGAGTATAAGTCGCACCCCCGGCCAAACTATGAAAAAAACTGCGACTTATAGTCCGGAAAATACGGTATGCTTATTGGTCTACTGTTTTTACCAGTAAAATCTTTATTTTTGTCCTTGAGTAGAGGGATGACCTTGGCCTCCTTCCAACCCCCAGGACAGACTCCATATCTTAATGATTTATTAAATATATGACAAATCGGAGTTGATATATGGCATGCCGCAATTCTTAACAATTTGCCATCTAGCATGTCCGTACCAGCAGGTTTATCAGATGGCAGTGATAACAACAGTTTGTCAATATCAGAACTACTAACTGGTACAAAATCGAACCTGCAGTTTTTACCCTTCATTATATGATTTTCAATTAATGTGCATGAGGAGGAGCCATCAGAAGGCGTCATATTTACTCTCAGATTTTCCACCTTGTTTGTGAAGTAATTATTAAAATATGTGGCAATTTCCATTGGCTTAGTCAGGTAAGCTCCATCAACTTCTATATACGAATTTGTTTTACATGATGCTGATCTTCCCATTATTTGATTTAAAATTTTCCACAATTGTTTTCCATCATGTCTAACGTCATAGATCTTTGTCTGATAATATACCTTTTTATTACCTCTATTTATTTTAGTTACACGATTTCTTAATTTACGATAGATCATCTCATCAGAAAGTAGACCAGAAGAGTCCGCCAACTTTTCAGCCTGGTTACGTTACTTCATAAGTGCTTTGAGCTCATTCCCTAACCAGGGGGCGCCATTTGCCTTGACAGTTGTTTTCCTGACAGGAGCATGCTTATCAGCAATCTGCAAAAATAACTTCATGAATGTGCTCAAAGCAGCTTCAGGATCATCCTCAAGACACACAGTTTATTATCATTATCATTATTATCATGTCACATATGATGATGTCATGATGACGACACCCCTAGCTACACCCCCACCGCCACGTATATAGTGGCAATCTGGGGGAAACCCTGCACATGTATGCTAAAATAACAGAAACGTACTGTACATAAAGTAGGTGTTTGTATGACAATAGAAATAGCAGCAGCACATACACACATGCTCCACCCACCTTGCTGAGTTGAACAGGCCTATGTGAGCAGTGGGAGTGACTCTCTAGCCCGGTGCACAAGGACTGGCTACTTTCCGCTGCAGTGCACAAATCTGTGAAGACCAAAACAAAGGGGTTTAATTGAAGGTCTGCATGTTTCTTATATCTCTGCTTCTCTGAAAAGTAGGCCTGTTGAAGGACACTATTTTAGTGACAACATAACACAAACAATAGCGTCTGAATACCATCAGAGGCGCCTACAAGTCTCACAGCTTCCATTTGTCTCTAGTCTTAGAATGACAATGGCATCAAATGTATGGCCACTAAAAACAGCTGCAGATGTGACTATGAATTCCATTTTAAATGTAAATGTGATGAGTTGACAAGGTATTTTTAAATCCTGTTCTGATAACATATTTCTAATATGGACTATAGCTCATTAAATTTGAGGTTCCTGTTCCAGACTGTAGCAGTTGGCACATGAAATACTTTACCCTTGATACTAGACTGGGAGGAGAGCCAATGTGACAGCAGGAAACAAAAGAAAACTTCTGGACCTCCTATGGAGCTCAAAATGTCCTTTCTGAACCGGCATATATCGCCAACCAAAAAGCAGACTGCTCTAGACAAGATATTTAACCTGAATTTGATTGACTTTTCTTACACATTTGGGAATCAAGATGACAGGCATTTTAGAGACATTATTTCATTAAATCATTTGTGTAATTTGACAACTGCTAATTCACCTTGTTCAGCATTTATGGCCAGCCTCGTCAAAACAGCCTGGGATAATGTGCCCTCTAGTGACAGAGAAGAAACCTGCAGGCACTTTGATCACTATTTACTGTAATGAGGCATTCAAAGTCATTAATCCCTTTGGATTTAATTAAAGATACACCAAGGAAAGGCAATGATAATGGATTACTACCTTTAAGATAGATACGAGAAAGTGTTCTGACTGCTGAACATTGAAGCATTAAAAACATATATGCACATGCTGGGGGAGTATGAGTTGCACAGTGTGGTACATGTCATTTAAAGAGGGCTGCTTATTATTTAGTTTATTTTGGAAGGACAATTTGTTCTCCCCGTGACTGCGTGGGTTCCCTCCAGGCATACTTGCCAACCTTGAGACCTCCGATACCGGGAGGTGGGGGGTGGGGGGGTGGTCGGGGTGGGGGGCGTGGTTAAGAGGGGAATATATTTAAACTAGAATTCACCAACTCAAGTATTTCATATATATATATATATATATATATATATATATATATATATATATATATATATATATATATATATATATATATATATATATATATATATATATATATATATATATATATATATATATATATATATATATGTATATATATATATATATGTATATATATATATATATGTATATATATATATATATATATATATATATATATATATATATATATATATATATATATATGAAATACTTGACTCTCAGTGAATTCTAGCTATATATATATATTTATTTATTTTATTATACATATAAATAAAAGAAATACTTGAATTTCAGTGTTCTGGAGGCTATCCAGTAGATGGCAGTATTGTCCTGTTTAAGAGTGTCACAACATTGCTGTTTACGGCAGACGAACTGCTTTACGGTAGACTAAACGTGACTGCTGTTGTTGTGTGTTGTTACCGCGCTGGGAGGACGTTAATGAAACTGCCTAACAATAAACCCACATAAGAAACCAAGAACTCGCCCTCGATCATTCTACAGTTATGATGTCATTGGGCAGGCAAGCTGTTTATATTGTGGGAAAGCGGACGTGAGAACAGGCTGTCCCCACTCAGGTCCGCATTGAGCTGGAGGGGGCGTGGCCTCCAGCTCCGGCTGAATACCGGGAGTTTGTCGGGAGAAAATTTCTGCCGGGAGGTTATCGGGAGAGGCGCTGAATACCGGGAGTCTCCCGGTAAAAACGGGAGGGTTGGCAAGTATGCCTCCAGGTACTCCAGCTTCCTCCCACCTCCAAAGACATGCACTTGGGGATAGGTTGATTGGCGACACAGTGTGTGAATGTGAGTGTGAATGTTGTCTGTCTATCTGTGTTGGTCCTGTGATGAGGTAGCGACTTGTCCAGGGTGTAGCCCGCCTTCCACCCGAATGCAGCTGAGATAGGCTGCAGCACCCCCCGCAACCCCGAAAGGGACAAGCGGTAGAAAATGGATGGATGGAATTCTCAGAAAAAGAAGTACTGCTTTTGAACATTCTGCTGACATATGTCACAAGATCTCGCAAGATTAAAACGTGAAAATAGTTATTGTTTTGAGAACAGCTGCCTTGCAGGCAGAACGCAGTGAGAAGTGTGTGGGTTTTTTTAATAGTCAGAAACATATCGGTCTGGCCGTGAGCGAAAAATTGGGACTGCACATTAAGTGTTTTGCACACACATGAAACAGAGAGCTGGCAAATAATTAGTCTTGGTGCTCCCTGTGGCAGCAGCACCAGTCGCCCGCCAAGACGGGCATGGCAAGAGAGACGCACTGCCGCTCTCCTTCATTTGAGTTCGACAGCCAGTTGGGCACATGTGTATGTCCAAACAGGCTAAACTGTTAATCACGGACGCCAAGACATGACAGAAAAGCACTCCAGACACACTGGATTGCTTTCCCCAGCAGCAAGATGCCAATGCGAGATGCACAGAGATGTAGAGACCATTTGAAGACCCCGCAAAGCTCCTCAAAAAATACATTTATTTATATTAACATAATTTTTACCCGAGACTGTTGGCTGCAGGCTGGAGCCTCCGGTCTCATTCCCTCCTGCCCACTCTGATGTTTATAAAATAAATATTTATGTGTTTATATGTCCATGACATTTTGCAAAAGACTGTTTGTCAACATGGGCAAGTTCGAAGTTGAATCAACTGATAAATTCTATTTGGGACCAAAAGAGAAGGTAGGATAAAGTATTATTTTCATCTAATCGCACCGATGTGCGACGTAAGTATCAGACTGTATCTTTTTTTAAATGTACACTGTTGAAATATATATCTTGAAGATGAACATCACTGCTCTTTGTTCTGATACTTTTGGAGCAAGTGGGACACAGAAGGGTTAAAGGCCTACTGAAACCCACTACTACCGACCACGCAGTCTGATAGTTTATATATCAATGATGAAATCTTAACATTGCAACACATGCCAATACGGCCGGGTTAACTTATAAAGTGCAATTTTGAATTTCCGGCTAAACTTCCGGTTGAAAACGTCTATGTATGATGACGTATGCGTGTGACGTCAATCGTTGAAACGGAAGTATTCAGACACATTGTATCCAATACAAAAAGCTCGGTTTTCATCGCAAAATTCCACAGTATTCTGGACATCTGTGTTGGTGAATCTTTTGCAATTTGTTTAATGAACAATGAAGACTGCAAAGAAGAAAGATTTAGGTGGGATCGGTGTATTAGCGGCTGGCTACAGCAACACAACCAGGAGGAATTTGACTTGGATAGCAGACGCGCTATCCGGTGCTAGCCGCCGACCGCACGGATGATCGGGTGAAGTCCTTCGTCCTTCCGTCGATCGCTGGAAGGCAGGTGAGCACGGGTGTTGATGAGCAGATGAGGGCTGGCGTAGGTGGATAGCTAATGTTTTTAGCATAGCTCTGTGAGGTCCCGTTGCTAAGCTAGCTTCAATGGCGTCGTTAGCAACAGCATTGTTAAGCTTCGCCAGGCTGGAAAGCATTAACCGTGTAGTTACATGTCCATGGTTTAATAGTATTGTTGATCTTCTGTCTATCCTTCCAGTCAGGGGTTTATTTCTTTTGTTTCTATCTGCAGTTAAGCCCGATGCTATCACGATAGCTCCGTAGCTAAAGTGCTTCGCCGATGTATTGTCGTGGAGATAAAAGTCACTGTGAATGTCCATTTCGCGTTCTCGACTCTCATTTTCAAGAGGATATAGTATCCGAGGTGGTTTAAAATACAAATCCGTGATCCACAGTAGAAAAAGGAGAGTGTGTGGAATCCAATGAGCCAGCTTGTACCTAAGTTACGGTCAGAGCAAAAAAAGATGCATCCTGCACTGCACTCTAGTCCTTCTCTCTCACGTTCCTCATCCACAAATCTTTCATTCTGGCTCAAATTAATGGGGTAATCGTCGCTTTCTCAGTCCGAATCGCTCTCGCTGCTGGTGTAAACAATGGGGATATGTGAGGAGCCTTTCAACCTGTGACGTCACGCTACTTCCGGTACAGGCAAGGCTTTTTTTTATCAGCGACCAAAAGTTGCGAACTTTATCGTCAATGTTCTCTACTAAATCCTTTCAGCAAAAATATGGCAATATCGCGAAATGATCAAGTATGACACATAGAATGGATCTGCAATCCCGTTTAAATAAAAAAAAATTCATTTCAGTAGGCCTTTAAATTGCAATCTAAAAGGACCCCCTCCTTATACTCAGAAGCCCAATTAGTGAATACATTAATTTATACTGACACACCTGAGGAGGACTTGGCTCTGAGCTTGCCTACTGGAGGAGCTAGGTGGTTGACTGCACTGTTTAGCGGCAGTGGTCCATCCCGCATAAGGCGCAAGTCAAGGGTTTCCCCAGCAAACAGCGTCTGGATTGGTGTAAGGTCTAGGCCTGACACATAGCGGCCATTAAGCATCAAAACCTCATCCCCTGGACGCAGACCTGGAACGCAAACAAAATATGTTGGTAGAGGCGCCATTCACATGCAACACAAACAATGTATTTCATGTCGTTTTGTCATTGTTGTTTGTACCTTCACTAAAGGCCAATCCATCAGGGAGCACCTCACTGACAAAGATCCGACTGTTTTTATGGCTGTCTATATTCCCTGTCACTGCAAACCCTGGGAGGAGGAAGACAACCAGAATGTTGGACAATGATGCATCTGCAATGGTGGTTGACACATTCATTTTTGAGATCGACTCACCAAAATCGCAAATGCTGCTCGTTCTGCTCATACTTAGAGTAAACACGTTAACTGGGACCACCTCCAAATGACCACTCATCTACAAAGTAGTATCAGACAGATTAATGCAATGAAATAAACAAGCGGATAATAAAGATGTACACTTAGATTGTTCTCCTCACCAAATCACAGACGAGCTCACTGGGAGCAACACATCGAATCTCTGTGTTGTTTCCTGCCTGCCTGTGCAGACGAAGTCGATGCAAGTCTGGGTCCAGCTGTTTAGCCTGTTTACACAAGAGATTCAAATGCTCAGCAGCTTGTTTGCGCAGACTTATCCAACGTATTTCATGCACCAAAGCTTGGTTTGACAGCTGTGCTATGATAAAAGCGTGAATTATTCACAGATTTTACACTCAACAATAAGCGGTAAACAAAATTGCCTCCATGGGATTACTGCCTATATGTCAATCTTATGTGACCTTGTGAAGTTGACATTGGATGAATAAGTGCGTTGCTTTAAAGGCCTACTGAAATGAATTTTTTTTATTTAAACGGGGATAGCAGATCTATTCTATGTGTCATACTTGATCATTTCGCGATATTGCCATATTTTTGCTGAAAGGATTTAGTATAGAACAACGACGATAAAGATTGCAACTTTTGGTATCTGATAAAAAAAAGGCTTGCACCTACCGGAAGTAGCGTGACGTAGTCAGTTGAACATATACGCAAAGTTCCCTATTGTTTACAATGATGGCCGCATGAAGTGAGAGAGATTCGGACCGAGAAAGCGACAATTTCCCCATTAATTTGAGCGAGGATGAAAGATTTGTGGATGAGTAAAGTGCAAGTGAAGGACTAGTGGGGAGTTGAAGCTATTCAGATAGGGAAGATGCTGTGAGAGCCGAGGGTGACCTGATATTCAGCTGGGAATGACTACAACAGTAAATAAACACAAGACATATATATACTCTATTAGCCACAACACAACCAGGCTTATATTTAATATGCCACAAATTAATCCTGCATAAAAACACCTGCGTGTTTGTTATGCTAGCTCCTAGCTCCTCTGCTAGCTCCTAGCTCCATAGAACACGCCAATACAATTCAAACACCTGATCAACACACACAATCACTCAGCCCAAAAGACCGTTTACCTAACCCAAGGTTCATAAAGCTTATATATTTTTAAAAAGTTACGTACGTGACGCGCACATACGGTCAAGTTATCGAATGTTTAGCAGCCAAGGCTGCATACTCACGGTACCTGATATTCAGCTGGGAATGACTACAACAGTAAATAAACACAAGACATATATATACTCTATTAGCCACAACACAACCAGGCTTATATTTAATATGCCACAAATTAATCCTGCATAATAACACCTGCGTGTTTGTTATGCTAGCTCCTAGCTCCTCTGCTAGCTCCTAGCTCCATAGAACACGCCAATACAATTCAAACACCTGATCAACACACACAATCACTCAGCCCAAAAGACCGTTCACCTAACCCAAGGTTCATAAAGCTTATATATTTTTAAAAAGTTAGTACGTGACGCGCACGTACGGTACGGTACGTGTTATGCTAGCTCCTAGCTCCTCTGCTAGCTCCTAGCTCCATAGAACACGCCAATACAATTCAAACACATGATCAACACACACAATCACTCAGCCCAAAAGACCGTTCACCTAACCCAAGGTTCATAAAGCTTATATATTTTAAAAAAGTTACGTACATACGCAAAAAAAAGCCAAAGCTGCATACTCACAGTAGCACGTCTGCGTCTTTGTCATCCAAATCAAAGTAATCCTGGTAAGAGTCTGTGTTGTCCCAGTTCTCTACAGGCGTCTGTGTATCCAAATCAAAAGTCCTCCTGGTTAGAGTCTCTGTTATCCGAGTTCTTCCATCTTGACTGCATCTTCCGGGAATGTAAACAAAGAAGCGCCGGCTGTGTACTGTTGTGGCTGACTACGTTCGAAAAATACGTCCATTTCGCACCGACAACTTTCTTCTTTGCTTGCTTGGCTTCCTTCTCCATAATGCAATGAACATGATTGAAACAGATTCACGAACACAGATGTCCAGAATACTGTGGAATTATGAAATGAAAACAGAGCTATTTCGTATCGGCTTCAATGTGGAAGGCATACCCGTGTTCGCCGGGCTACGTCACGCGCATACGTCATCCGCAGAGGCGTTTCGAACCGGAAGTTTAGCGGCAAATTTAAAATGTCACTTTATAAGTTAACCCGGCCGTATTGGCATGTGTTATAATGTTAAGATTTCATCATTGATATATAAACTATCAGACTGCGTGGTCGGTAGTAGTGGGTTTCAGTAGGCCTTTAAGTACGTCTTTTGTGAGCATTGGCTCTAGCAATGCCAATTCAAAAAGTAATTTGACAATGCTATTTTTTTAGGAATATTATTTAAATTATGAAATTATGTATATGCAAATGTTATAGCTTCACAAATTTGCTACAACCATCAGGCGTTTTGCTCTCTCGCTGTAATCACCCTCACCTTGGAGGCCTCTGAGAGGACGTCCGCAGCTGTCTGCTCCCTTCCAACATTAACTCGGGTTGTCAAGCCATCTGGCATGTGGACACAGGTTACCACGTCTGTACCACAACTGATACTATCCCACACTCCGCCCTCAAGGGGCAACATGGAGTGGATATTAGTGAGCATGTCCATCTTCTGTAGAGTGATGGGAACAGACAAGAAGAAAAAGAGATGATCAGAGTAAGATAACGCAGGGTTAAAGGCAAAAAAAGAAGTAAAGGCAAGTAAACAAGGTTTTGAAAGAGGAGCGGGAACAGCACAGATCAATGCAGCTCCATTTGTTGAATAGCTCAGCTGTGCATCAAACATTTCAGCCAACATGTGCAGCCTTTCAGAAAGTTATCTGATATAGACAGTCACGCTTTGTCGTGACCATGTTCACAAGAACAATGATGAGGGTCAAATGACAAGTAGTGGCAGCAAAATATATTTTTTAACACACAACACAATAACAATTAAATTATATGAGTTAAAGTGATGTCTTAGGTAACTCTTAAAATGTTGAAACAGATTTTTTTGGAAGGGGGGGCAGCATAAATAATGAAGTTTCAGATGGGTATTAAAGCAGAGCCTTTTAGCCCTCATATTTGCCTCCTAGGCAGCGAAGAGGCAGGGTTATGCCTTAGACTTTATGTCTCTAGAAGGAAAAGCGCCACTGAGGCATTCTGGGTCTGTGGCAGACACCAAATTACAGCGTGTGACCACAATTGTTAAGGTACTGGATTTGGAGGAAACAGTGAACCAAACCTCATTGAATGAGGCAGTGTAGTGATTCAGCACTCTGGAAAAAGATGACACGAAGCTGTGGTTTAGACAAGAACACTAAATGCCTTAGCAACTGGAATGAACCGGGCCCACACCAACGTTTGAGTAGTGTGTGACAGTGTGTGTGTGTCTAAGGCTTTTGGAGTTGATCGGCAGGTGATGTGTTTCAGAAAACGTGGACTAAGACCCTCACCCACCCAAACAAAAAGCCAAATAACATGCTATACACTATAAATAGTTCCAGCTGAGATAAACATGGGAACACACTAGCCCTTCCCGATCCTTATGACAGCAGATTTCTGCCCAAAATGTTTCCTTAGTGAGTAGTGATTGATAAATACAAGGTGCTACTTAAAGACTCACCTTTACCAATCCATGTAGGGATGTGAGGTTAGTGCTCACTCACCGGTTATGCAAAAACAAGGCAACACAGCCACTGGTTATATAACCACCCCATTTGTGTCCCCGCATAATGGCGTGACTGGAAACTTAAGATTTGGTTGCCTCTACTGACCTTAGCAGCAGCTGACTTAACACTGTACACCCATTGATGGTCACAGAGGGTTACAATCGGCCAACGGTTGCCTGGTCGACCTACCAATGAGCAAGTAGCAGGGCTGCTGGGAAGGCAAAAGCTTCAACATTGACACGAAAAGTACCCTCTTTGGTGTGCCAGTGTACGCTACTTATGTTTGCATTCAAAAGGAAAGTTCAGTTTTTCCTCTCAAAAGCGGAACACTTTCTAAAAACAAAAATGAGAAGGAACTGACAGACGGTGGCAACTGGATAAATACCACCTTTCTGCGCCACTTAGCAACCAAAGAACACAAATACTTGAGCCTGGACTAAAATAGATAGGTTGACTTTAGAGAATAAACAGTGTGAACAATTTCAGACAATTTTCCTCTATTACGTCTATTAAAGCAGCATTACTCTTAGTTTCCTTAAAGGTCCACACAATGTACTTCTTTACACTCTGAGACAGTGATGTAGTCCATAAGGGCAAAGTGCCCACTGGATGGAGGACGTAACCATCAGTAGCAATAGGCAGAATGAGTGTCTGTCCAACATGGATAAAAAAAAATTCCTATAATTTATTAATTATTATTTTTTCTTACAGTCAAAATGATCTACACTGGGAAACAAATTATAAATGGGGCCAGATAGAGGTGGGGAAAATGATCGATTATTCGATGCATGATGATTGGAACGAGGAGGATTTTGAATTGATGGACAAATGTCAAAACATCGTTTATGTACAGTTGTGGTCAAAAGTTTACATACACTTGTAAAGAACATAATGTCATGGCGGTCTTGAGTTTCCAATAATTTCTACAACTCTTATTTTTTTGTGATAGAGTGATTGGAGCACATACTTGTTTGTCACAAAAAACATTCATGAAGTTTGGTTGTTTTATGAATTTATTGTGGGTTTACTGAAAATGTGACCAAATCTGCTGGGTCAAAAGTATACATACAGTATATGCATACATATATTTGGTTACATGTCCCTTGGCAAGTTTCACTGCAATAAGGCGCTTTTGGTAGCCATCCACAAGCTTCTGGTTGAATTTTTGACCACTCCTCTTGACAAAGTTGGTGCAGTTCAGCTAAATGTGTTGGTTTTCTGACATGGACTTGTTTCTTCAGCATTGTCCACATGTTTAATTTAGGACTTTGGGAAGGCCATTCAAAAACCTTAATTCTAGCCTGATTTAGCCATTCCTTTACCACAATTTTTGTTTCATTTGACCACAGAACTTTCCTCCAGAAGTGAAGTGAAGTGAATTACATTTATATAGCGTTTTTTCTCAAGTGACTCAAAGCGCTTTACATTGTGAAACCCAATATCTAAGTTACATTTAAACCAGTGTGGGTGGCACTGGGAGCAGGTGGGTAAAGTGTCTTGCCCAAGGACACAACGGCAGTGACTAGGATGGCGGAAGCGGGGATCGAACCTGCAACCCTCAAGTTGCTGGCACGGCCGCTCTACCAACCGAGCTATACCGTCTCCAGAAGGTCTTATCCTTATCCATGTGATGTCAGATGACACAAAAATTTAGCTTTTTGGCCACAATACCCAGCAATATGTTTGGAGAAGAAAAGGTGAGGCCTTTAATCCCAGTAACACCACACCTACCGTCAAGCATGGTGGTTCTAGTATTATGGTCTGGGCCTGTTTTGCTGCCAATGGAACTGGTGCTTTACAGAGAGTAAATGGGACAATGAAAAAGGAGGTTTACCTCCAAATTCTTCAGGACAACCTAAAATCATCAGCCCGGTGGTTGGGTCTTGGGCGCAGTTAGGTGTTCCAACAGGTCAATGACCCCAAACACACTTCAAAAGTGGTAAAGGAATGGCTAAATCAGGCTAGAATTAAGGTTTTAGAACGGCCTTCCCAAAGTTCGGCCTTAAACGTGTGGACAATGCTGAAGAAACGAGTCCATGTCAGAAAACCAACAAACTTAGCTGAACTGCACCAATTTTGTCAAGAGGAATGGTCAAAAATTCAACCAGAAGCTTGTGGATGGCTACCAAAAGCGCCTTATTGCAGTGAAACTTGCCAAGGGACATGTAACCAAATATCAACATTACTGTATGTATACTTTTGACCCAGCAGATTAGGTCACACCCATAATAAATTCATAAAAGAACCAAACTGCATGACTGTTTTTTGTGACCAACAAATATGTGCTCCAATCACTCTATCACAAAAAAATAAGAATTGTAGAAATTATTGGAAACTCAAGACAGCCATGACATTATGTTCTTTACAAGTGTAAGTCAACTATTGACCACGACTGTATGTTAAAGGCCTACTGAAACCCACTACTACTGACCACGCAGTCTGATAGTTTATATATCAATGATGAAATCTTAACATTGCAACACATGCCAATACGGCCGGGTTAACTTATAAAGTGCAATTTTAAATTTCCCGCTAAACTTACGGTTGAAAACGTCTATGTATGATGACGTATGCGCGTGACGTCAATAGTTAAACGGAAGTATTCGGACACCATTGAATCCAATACAAAAAGCTCTGTTTTCATCTGAAAATTCCACAGTATTCTGGACATCTGTGTTGGTGAATCTTTTGCAATTTGTTTAATGAACAATGAAGACTGCAAAGAAGAAAGTTGTAGGTGGGATCGGTTGTAGCGACACAACCAGGAGGACTTTGACTTGGATAGCAGACGCGCTATCCGGTGCTAGCCGCCGACCGCACGGATGATCGGGTGAAGTCCTTCGTCCTTCCGTCGATCGCTGGAACGCAGGCGAGCACGGGTTTTGATGAGCAGATGAGGGCTGGCTGGCGTAGGTGGATAGCTAATGTTTTTAGCATAGCTCTGTGAGGTCCCGTTGTTAAGTTAGCTTCAATGGCGTCGTTAGCAACAGCATTGTTAAGCTTCGACAAGCTGGAAAGCATTAACCGTGTATTTACATGTCCATGGTTTAATAGTATTGTTGATCTTCTGTCTATCCTTCCAGTCAGGGGTTTATTTCTTTTGTTTCTATCTGCAGTTAAGCCCGATGCTATCACGTTAGCTCCGTAGCTAACGTGCTTCGCCGATGTATTGTCGTGGAGATAAAAGTCACTGTGAATGTCCATTTCGCGTTCTCGACTCTCATTTTCAAGAGGATAAAGTATCCGAGGTGGTTTAAAATACAAATCCGTGATCCACAATAAAAAAAGGAGGGAGTGTGGAATCCAATGAGCCAGATTGCACCTAAATTACGGTCAGAGCGAAACAAGATGCGTCCTGCACTGCACTCTAGTCCTTCACTCTCACGTTACTCATCCACAAATCTTTCAACCTAGCTCAGATTAATGGGGTAATCGTCGCTTTCTCGGTCAGATTCGCTCTCGCTGCTGGTGTAAACAATGGGGAAATGTGAGGAGCCTTTCAACTTGTGACGTCACGCTACTTCCGGTACAGGCAAGGCTTTTTTTTTATCAGCGACCAAAAAGTTGCGAACTTTATCGTCGATGTTCTCTACTAAATCCTTTCAGCAAAAATATGGCAATATCGCGAAATGATCAGGTATGACACAGAATGGATCTGCTATCCCCGTTTAAATAAAAAAAAATCATTTCAGTAGGCCTTTCAAGTAATATATAGGCAGTTGTAAAATGCAGATTTAGTGCAGACACACAGAGGGAGGAGGAGAGGACACAAGCTAAGCTAGCTGTGACACTAATCTAGCTTTGAATGTGAAGTCGGTAAACTAGAAAATAAATGCTTTGTACACTTTAACAGAAGTGTAACTGGAACTACGTTACAGCAGAGGGTAACGAGCTAAGTAGAGGAAATTGGCAAATAAATCAATTGGGGTTGGGCGGTATAGACGATAAACAATATGGATTTGGCCGACAATAGAGCTTTTAATACTATCGTTATATCGTGATAATGCATGTTGATGACATTCTATCTGTGTCCCGCTAATTTGACAGCGACGAGCAAACAAAAGTGACTTCAATGCACTGCACACTAGCATTCTTGCTAGCGAGCTAGAGGCTAACATCCTTTCACAGTGCAGAGCTGCATTCAAATCTGCAATCCTCGATCCGTGGCGGCAAATAAACTGTGTCTTACAAGTATCATTCATGGAGGGCGACGAATAGCTTAACATGCTACACTACACATTGTAGGAAGATATGCTAACAGCTGTTTACATTCTGACTTAAATGCAGAGCGAATCCCATTACCTCCATTGTTAGCTGACTTTTGCTAGCAATTATTTACAAGTGACAGTAGAATGCATACACAAAAAAAAACATATGTGTTATTGTCTCACATAATATATAATATATACTGTGAATGAAAGGAAAAAGTTTAAAAAAAAGTGCAGTTAGTGGTAACAGCAGTAACCAAACAGAGAAACACATTTAAATATTTAATTTATATTTTTTACCGCCATCCTGTGTTTTTGTGTGCTTATAGGTGCAATCATAAATGTAATCATTCATTGATCTTAAACAGTTTAAGTACTGTATCAGCATTGGTATGACCAATACTGCCCCTTGATCAATACACAAATTTGAAGTATCGCCCAAAAATAATGTAAAGTATGTTGAAGAGATTCATTTAGCCTACTGATGTGTATTTATAAATGGTTGATTTATATAGGCTAGTAAGGTAAAGTTTTGTACCTGACAAAGACTGTCAACAGGGACGAGGGAGCCTACCAACTATCCCACACCTGGGACACAGTCCTGCAGGGCCGCCCCCGGCCGTTTGGTGGACGTCCGGACGACACACCAGGGGACACCGCCATCCCACCACCTCAGGTGGGATGGAACAATCCATATAACACGTCACAGATGACGTCACACTAACATCACGTGACACCTCTGAGGAAAGCTGCAGAAGCAAGATAGCCGAAACTTGTCAGGTACAAAACTTTACCTTACTAGCCTATATAAATCAACCATTTATAAATAATGTAAAGTAGCCAAACAACAGAATAAGTGATTTTTAAAATTTAACAGAAGTTTAGATAGAACCATGTTACAACAGAAAGTAAAAAACTATTAACAGTGAATTACCAAGTAGATTAATAATAGCTTCGATAAAAAAATACACCTTGGAATGTTGCAATATGTTACCGCATACATCAGCAGCTAAATTAGGAGCCTTGGTAACCCGTTTTGGAATGGTTCTATTATCATTTACATACAAAATGCTATATTGTTATATATATCGTTATAGCAGGAAGCTGGAATAAATATATTGCAATTCAGATTTGAGGCCATATCGCCCATCCCGAAGATTAAGGAATCAGGAGAGAGAATAATATTCACACAGTGTGACAACACTGTCAGCCATAGATCTAATAATCTTTGTGCACCAACGGTGGTATAAATAACAGTTAGGGATATGTCATATTTCAATAACTATAGCTTATAGGAATGTAAAGGTATCAAAACTGACGGTATGATACTATCACCGTATTAAGGCCACGGTACAATATTATTGTAGTATATGTCCAAAAAAAGACTTAAAAATGCCATAGTGTGTAAAATGAAGTGGCAGGAATGTTTATGATAAACACACTTACTGTAATTGAACACAAACATAATGCTCAAATGTTCTAATCATATTTATTACTACAAACATGTATTTCTAAGCGCAAATAATTGTGTGAGAACCAGAGGTGGGACCAAGTCATTGCTTTGCAAGTCACAAGTAAGTCTCAAGTCTTTGCCCTCAAGTCTCGATTCAAGTCCCGAGTCAAGACAGGCAAGTCCCGAGTCAAGTCCAAAGTCAAGACTGGAAAGTCTCAAGTCAAGTCCCAAGTCCTGCATTTTGAGTTTCGAGTCCTTTCAAGTCCTTTTAACCACAGATTAATATATTTACACAGATTGTGTATGCTTTTAAAACGCTGTATTTATTTATTAAAACAAGTGCATTTGAAATTGCAGGGTAAAAAATAGTGCTGACATTGCACTTCATAATAGCACTATTAACAGGTCATTTTAAACATTTAACTCATTCCTTTACAGAATAAACACATTTGAAAAAACAAGTGCAACTGTACTTATTTGTACAAAAGTGTTAACATTGTATTTCCATGGCATATTGCATTGTAACTAGTTCCACAGCAGTTTCTATCCTGTTCTTACCTTATCTCATTGATCTCATATCATACTGTATTGTGTGTTTATGTGTGTGTACACATGAAAAACATAACAAATACATGAACAAAACATTGAACAGAGTTGTACTTTTTAGATGTCAGGGTCCTATGCAATATGTACACATATTCTTAATATAGTATACATTTTAACTGACCTTTATTTGACTATGTTTGTCTTTTTGTAGGTGGCTAAAATACGCGGGGCTGCTGACCGCCGTCTAACGTTATGTTACTGTGTGATACATTGACTAACGTAACGTTATGTTTAGATACCTCATGCAACCCTGCTTAAAAAAAATCACTTGACAAAAAGTATGAATAAGGTAGCGAACTGCAGTGGACGCAACATATTGCCATGTTTGCAATGACGTTATAACCATAGACATCTTATAAAGAGATGCAGCATTGGTTGCTGTGACGCGAGCAATTTGGCCGCCATCTTGAAGTGGTGATGAGGAGCCGGCGAGCAGCCTAAACTGACAGTTGACAGGTAGAAAACAAAGATGGTGTTCAACGTTTTCCTACTCAAATGAGCGGACTGTTGAAAATAGGAATCGGGGGATTACTTTTCACAAGTAAGATTTAACATTAACATACTATTGGTTGTATTTTATGAAAATAATATTACCACAGAGTTGAGAAGGAGCAAATATCTTCAATATTTGTATGTGAAAATCACAAATAAATCTTCTGGGGGAGGATGACGCCCCTACAGGGGTTTGGTTTACAAACTTTCAGCCCCACCTAAAACTAAATTCACCAGCCGCCACTGATTATGATGCATTCTCATTTTAGGCAAAATATAAGACAATACTTTCTTAACAGTATAATTGTAACCAGGAATAAGTCTTCAAGTAACAATATTCAAATACTAACATTGTTGGGTAAGACAGCATTTGGTTTTATTCTGAATCCAGTGAAACATATTGGTGGTTTTAGCTGATATAAAGACTTTCAGGTGTTTATATATGTTTAAGTATTTGGCAGATGCTTTTATCCAAAGCGACATACTTAAAAAATACATATATAACAATCACTGTAAACATTATCATTTAAGGGAAGAATGTAATACAAAATATCAATACAAAGTGTCAAGACAGAATAAACTCTCTGCTGCTGCAGCAACAGAGATACAGTCTATAGGTCCCTAAGATATATAGATATCTAATGTATTCATACATTGTTTATGTAGGATATACGCATGTATATATAACCTAATCATATTGTTTCTTCAACTTAAAAATAGCTGACCGTTTTTTCCCCCTTCTCTGGGATTATATGCCCAGTTTTGATCTCTGACGTCTGGTCACTTATAGCGTATAAGAATATTATATTACTGTTAAGCAAACTAGGAATAATAAAACACGCCAAAACATGTGTCCGTTATCATAGCTACATGTATGACAAAAAAGCGCGTGAAAATCAGTGGTATTCAGTGAGGTAAGATGAATTAAATGCGCTGACAGTTCATTGCTCCTGCCAAATGAATTGCACTGAGTGGAGCGGATCACCACTCCAAGATGGCGGCCCCGCGTCTCGTCTTCGCCAGTAGGCAGTAGCGCTCGATGCTGCGTCTACTTATAAGATGTCTATGGTTATAACGTTAGCAGTGAGTTTGCAGCCTCACTGATTTAACTTCACAGCAAATAAAAGTCACGTTACTTTGTCGAACGAAGTTGGAAGTTGTTGCGTCTCCGTCTGTAATATTCGAACTGCGTGATTTGCATACGGCAATTTGTTTTTTGTTGACCAAGTCGTAGTTTTTATACCCGAACGAAACCAACTTTGGCATAATTGTTTCTCACTGGCGCGTTGTTTGACAACTCTTCTTCATTGGTTCTCCTGCAATTTGATTGGATGAATGCTGTGTGATGAAAACGTAGATCTAATTTGATTGGCTATTGTACTGAGAGCACACACGCTGACAGGAACAACACGCTGATAGACACAGATGAAGAAAATGAAAAATACAGAGCGCTCCCAAATAACTTTTTAAGCTTTGGGTTTTGGGGAAAGTAGCAAGTCATGTCAAGTCAAAAGGCTCAAGTCCAAGTGAAGTCACAAGTCATTGATGTTAAAGTCCAAGTCGAGTTGCAAGTCTCTTTACATTTTGTCAAGTCGAGTCTAAAGTCATCAAATTCATGACTCGATTCTGACTAGAGTCCAAGTCATGTGACTCGAGTCCACACCTCCGGTGAGAACATACACTGTTTCAAGCAGATATTTAAGAAAAACTTACAGCTGAGTGTCTTTAAAGTGACAATTTAAACATCCAGTGTAACAAGTGCAAAACAATAACGTTCAGTTTTTATTTTCTGAGATGCAATGACCTTTGCAGTGGATATTTGTATATCAGTTTGGAAAATGAAGTTTCTCAGAAAGGTTAACTTAAATTTTAACTTTTAATAATGTAAATACCTCATAAATTTATATTTAGCTTTGCTGGCTACAAATGTCGATAAAGAGAGGAGCCATATGAGGTGGTTCGGGCATCTGGTCAGGATGCCACCCGAACGCCTCCCTAGGGAGGTGTTTAGGGCACGTCCGACCGGTAGGAGGCCACGGGGAAGACCCAGGACACGTTGGGAAGACTATGTCTCCCAGCTGGCCTGGGAACGCCTCAGGATCCCCCGGGAAGAGCTGGACGAAGTGGCTGGGGAGAGGGAAGTCTGGGCTTCCCTGCTTAGGCTGCTGCCCCCGCGACCCGACCTAGGATAAGCGGAAGAAGATGGATGGATGGGAAACAAATATTTTTTCCGAGTGACGGTTTATCAAGTACCTTCGGTGTGCAGTGTGCGCGCTCCCAGCAGGTGATTTACTTTGACGCAGTGCACCGTGAGCGAGTCTGTTTTGGCTTGGAACGCTCCAGACGATAGCAACATAACTCAAATAGTTATGGACAGAGTTTGATAAAAGAAAAGAATCCTCAACTGCTACGAGCACGCTTCTTCTGCATGCATCCTTTTTCTCCTCTTTACGATGTTCGATGCCCCCACATTGCTGTTCCCAAAGTGTGCAGAGGAATTTGGAAGATGTAGTTAATTTCAAATCTTGCCAAAGCAAAGTGCCAGAAAGAAACTACACTCAGCAAGTTTTCATTTGATTCCGTGAAGCGTCACGTCATTATTTTGAAGGTTTGGAAACTGCAATAATACAAGGGGTGCACAATCAATCAAATTTTAATCGTGATCACGACTTTGGCAGCTACGATTCAACAAGGGTGATCGTCGGCAGTATTAACATTTAATAAACAGGCTTCGCTGCGTTTCAAACCGAGCACTTTCACAACCAACAGTCAGTCAACCACCAGGGCGCGACCGATAGACATTGGACTCATGTGAGAGTAAGTAAGAGAGTGACGACAGAGGTTTAAGGTAGATCAGCCAAAAATATTTTCTAGATTTAGGTTATTTGGTTGAAAATATTAGAAACATTTTTTATGCATTATTACATCGGTGCCCTCCCCTTCCGCAGAGTTACCCACAGGTACTCACGCTCATTTTACCTTAACTCAGGCGGATATTCTCCCGCGCCGATGAACCAGCAACAAATGCCACAGCGAGTTGCAAAGCAAAGCAGTGTTGGTGTGCACATCCAAACAAATAATTGAGTTGCGAAGACACATTAAGCATTAACAACACATTTCTTCTTTTCTTAACCACTTTTGTTTGCCCGCGCTCTGAAGCTGGTTGTTAACAGAGAGTCCCTATGAACAGCTACAAAATACAGACGACTGCAACATCAACCGTGCACCGAGGGACCCCGTATCCATCCACCTCTCAAAGACACACAAAAATAATGGACGTAATAACGTTTTATTTGGCAAAAGACACATGAATGTGTTCCTTTTTATGTGTCTTTCGTACATTTTGTCACTTGTTTGCACTTTATGATTGCACTCTGCAATGGCATATTAATTTTAGCTAGCCCTTTGTCTTTTGTACATTTTATTTTATTATCTACTAATTGTTTATAGTTTCATTTTGAAATGAAAGCCATGTTTACTGTTTGTTTAAAATAGAAAGTGCAATAAAATATGTTTTAATTAACAGTGATGAATAATCGTGATTTTCAATATTGATTAAAATAATCGTGATTAATATTTTGGCCATAATCCTGCAGCCCTGGTATTTACAATACAGTTACCTTCCGAATAGCTAATGAATAAAACATTTTCAATCAACAAACAAAATTTACCGACATCTAAGGCCGCAAATACTATGTTTCCTATTGCTATCAGTCATATCTTGGGCTCGACAACCTTTGGCATGAACTAGAACATCCTGTCAAAATCTTGTCTTCCCAGAAGAACGGATGTTGTATTGTCTTCTTCGGGAGTCACCGCCATATTTTCTTCAATTTCTGATGACAGGTGTAGTGGGATCAGGTAACCTGATTTTTAAATTTTTATGTCTATAATGTGTATTTATATATTTCGTATAACGTGAATTTATTTTTGAATTTACTTTTAGGTTTTTTGACAGTATTGCTCTGCATACCCTTGCCTTCTGCCCGAATGCAGCTGGGACAGGCTCCCGCACCCCCCGCGACCCAGAGGGGGACAAGTGGTAGAAAATAGATGGATGGATGGATGGATGCTCTGCATACGTTGGACAAAGGATGATGTCATGCAAGCTACCAACAAGTAGAAAGAGTACATAAAATGTACACACAACAATACAAACGAGGTAGCAAAGTACAAATACACCCTTCACTTGACTTCATCTCACAGGATTGGTGGAAAATGGCTTTTTAATAGAATCATTCAGGGGATTTATGACTCAAATGTGTGCCAAGTCATTAGGACAGGAAAAAAACCGTGTAAACAAAAATCAATAGAGTTGGGCTATCCTTTCCCTCACTGCCAGCCTGCATTCCTCCCGCCGTGAAATCTTACTTGCCACAACCAAATGACTTAAATCTAGAAAAGATAAGACTCACTCGACCCAGGGGAAGCTCCCACATTTGAAGCAAAATTAAAGCATTTACCCGATGAGAGACTGTATTGTTTCCCAAACCACTTCCGCTCTCTTTCTAGAACTTTGATAGAGGGAGGCTTTGACATTTGCCACACTCACCACAGGCAATATGAATCACTGCATGCTATGGAACTGCCTAAAATTTGTCCACAACTTTTAGACTGAGCTGTATTTTTGTTAGCACCAACCACCCAGAAACCCTCTCGCAACATTTTTTTCTTAATAGAATAGAAACCAGCAAAACTTGTCTTCTTAACAGACAAAGCTTAAAAAGTACATGCCAATTAAGAACATTTACATTTCTTAATACAGGGTTTCTGCAGGTTTCAACAAGTCAAATTTAAGACTTTTTAAGCCTCTTTAAGACCTTAGGGCTATATAAATAAACATTGATTGATTGATTGATAATGAATACAATTTAAGACCCATTTCAATTCGATAGCTAAGAGGCATTATTTATGATCTTAAATAAACTTTCCCGAGCACCGAGGCGACAAAGCAGCTCACCAGCCGATGATATCAACATAATCACACAAGCTAGTTAGCTCTCTATGCTCACGGTGTCGCTATAAATAGTTTTTCTGCGTTAGCGCTAAAATAATATCACTAATAGCTGGTTAATTTTGAAGTCACAAAATGTAAATGGAGTATTGTTGGCAGTTTTTTGGATTGCTATTTAGAGGGCTTTATGGGCAAAACAGAGGAACACCCATCGGCTCCTTTGTAAGCCCACTTTTGCTTGCATTTATTTACGAGTTAGAATGCATTAAAAAAAAAACCATACATAATATCTCGTATTCAATAATGATTGTGAACGATAGTGCAGTTGTCCTTTAAAGGCCTACTGAAATGATTTTTTTTATTTAAACGGGAATAGCAGATCCATTCTATGTGTCATACTTGATCATTTCGCGATATTGCCATATTTTTGCTGAAAGGATTTAGTAGAGAAAATCGACGATAAAGTTCGCAACTTTTGCTCGCTGATAAAAAAAAAGCCTTGCCTGTACCGGAAGTAGCGTGACGTCACAGGAGCTAGGATTCCTCACAATTCCCCGTTGTTTACAATGGAGCGAGAGAGATTCGGACCGAGAAAGTGATGATTACCCCATTAATTTGAGCGAGGATGAAATATTCGTAGATGAGGAACGTTACAGTGAATGACTTGAGAGGCAGCGATGGACGTCTGTTTTTTCGCTCTGACCGTAACTTAGGTACAAGCTGGCTCATTGGATTCCACACTCTCCTTTTTCTATTGTAGATCACAGATTTGTATTTTAAACCACCTCGGATACTATATCCTCTTGAAAATGAGAGTCGAGAATGCGAAATGGACATTCAGTGCCTTTTATCTCCACGACAACACATCGGCGAAATGCTTTAGCTACGAGCTAACGTGATAGCATCTTGCTTTAACTGCATATAGAAACAAAAGAAATAAACCCCTGACTGGAAGTATAGATAGAAAATCAACAATACTATTAAACCGTGGACATGTAAATACACGGTTAATGCTTTCCAGGCTGGCGAAGGTTAACAATGCTGTGCTAACGACGCCATTGAAGCTAACTTAGCAACCGGACTGCACAGAGCTATGCTAAAAACATTAGCTCTCCACCTACGCCAGCCAGCCCTCATTTGCTCATCAACACCCGTGCTCACCTGCGTTCCAGCGATCGGCAGAAGGACGAAGGACTTCACCCGATGCGTTTGGCGGCCCGAAGACGTAGGAAGTCAAGGTGAGGTCGGCGGCTAGCGCGGCTAGCGCTCCAACAAAGTCCTCCTGGTTGTGTTGCTGTAGTCCGCTGCTAATACACTGATCCCACCTACAACTGTCTTCTTTGCAGCCTTCATTGTTCATTAAAAAAATTGCAAAAGATGTCCAGAATACTGTGGAATTATGAAATGAAAACAGAGCTTTTTGTATAGGATTCTACGGGGTACCATAACTTCCGTTACTCGGACTTCGTCACGCGCATACGTCATCATACCGCGATGTTTCAGCCGGATATTTCCCGGGAATTTTAAAATGTCACTTTATAAGTTAACCCGGCCGTATTGGCATGTGTTGCAATGTTAAGATTTCATCATTGATATATAAACTATCAGACTGCGTGGTCGGTAGTAGTGGCTTTCAGTAGGCCTTTAATTAACCAATGGTTAGGCCTGGCCTGATAATGGTGGTGCTCGATAAATTCTCACCGGACAGCATAAGGTAGCCTACTTTAGTTCTGCTTTGTAGTTACGTTATAGCATCCGAAATTATCAAAACATTTAAAAGCAAAACTGAAGTTTATGCATATTTTAAATAAAAGTAAAGTTAATAGATTTTTAAGATCTTTAAAAATCGAATTTAAGACCTTACATGAGAATTTTAGACATGTTAAGGCCCTAAATTCAAATAGTTGGATTTAAGACTTTTTAAGACCCCTAAAGCTCCAAATATTTATACTCCGAAAACCAGGAGGGTGTGCCTGGGCAAGGATGGTTTTGCCCTATCGTAGTGAGAAAAACAACTGTTTTAATGCAAACAAGCAACCCTAACTATCAAAGCCAAAGACAGTCGTTGAAGTGAAAATTCCCCTCGTAAGCATTGAAGTATTGTGTGGCAGAACAATCGCTGAGGATCGACTCCTACTAGTCCAAAATAGTCAGATTCCCCCGCGTAATCATTCCATTCAGTTGTAAACAAATGGCAGATATGGCACTCTGGTCACCTTCAAAACCGTGACTAGGCCGCAAGAGGTACGCCTCAACTGAACCGTTTTATGTACTCAGTGAGTACATAAAACGGTTCAGTGGGACGGATATGGCATGAGGGCAATGGAGGTTTAAAATTGTAAATGTAATCTCCACAAACCATACTGGACAAAGGGAGGTGAAGGTAATGACTCACCTCTGTGTTCTTGGGAAGTACAACATGCGCTTGACCTCCGGCATCGCTCTCAAAGATCTGAGATCAAGAAACAGGTCGTTAAAGAGTAGAGACAGCAGAGAGGCACCGAGTCATGAGCAATTATGTGCCTGGCTAGTTCAGCAATACATTGTTATACTCAAACAGTTCTACTATTTGTGGTGTGTGCAATGCTGTGAAGAAAGGGCAGAAAAATTACCATAGCTGCATTCTAATGCATTCTAAACTGACTTTAGATTGTTGAGTGAGCCAGCGAGTGCAGGTGATTCAAACTCCCTGACAGAGCGCACACAAAAGCCAAGTTATTTTGTTCTAACTGCTCGCTCATCATCCTGCAGAGATGTCTTGAGTATCATTTGTGGGGAAGAATCACATATCATCTACTTATATTGGAAACAAAACTTTAATTTTACAATATTGCCCTCTGGAAATATTGAATCTGATCACAATTTTTTATTTATTTTTTTTACAACCATCCTCATAAATACGTTTAATAATATACATTTAGGAGTATAACTGCTTGTACACATCGTAGATCCTGAAATAAGGTTTTGCATTGTCTGTACATTAGAAGCCCTGGAAAAGTTACACACAGGCATGTTGTGGTCCAATGGGCAGCACAAATGTAGTGCATTAGTGTAGAATGGACCTTGAGGGACAGAAATGGACTTGATTTTCTCTGTTGTTTCTGACAATGTAGCTAACTAATGTTGCAGATAGTTGTAAGAACCCTCATCTGACCCCTGATAATGCTACAGTAACTATCTCGTCCCAAGAGGAGTACATCAATTAAGTGGAAGTAAACAGTACTGCTCCTCTGTAAACTGACTAATTTTAGAAGGTATTACCAACGCTTCCACAAATCCTTAGACTGTTTTGGCCTACTTCCCACAGTCGAGTGCCAGCCAGCGTCATACTATATACATATAGCTCTGCTAAAGGGGATTAGGGAGATACAAGAGGGATGTGTAGACGGGCAGAGAGCATGACTCTGGGACAAGATTGTTAAGTGCAGGGTTAAATGGAGATAGTCAACAAAGATGAGTCAGGCTAGAAGCTGTGGGAGAAAGGCTGCAAGCTACCATTCTGATGTTTATGCTCTAAGAAGAAGCAGGCTGGAGGAAAAATTTGTAGAAATAGGACAACCAAGAGTGAAATTGCAGAAAGAAAATCAAGAATGAGGGACAACCAGCACAGAAAACAAGTCAAATGTAGTTGAATTTGAAAGCACAAAATATATGAAGGGGATAAACTGTAGGTTTATTTGGTTTCTCTCACAGTATATCTGTCCAAATCCTTCAAACGTACCGTAGCTAAGACCACTGATGAGATCATCTAAGATAAAACAGTAAGTGGATCCCCTACAATTAAGAGCAGATAAGAAAACAGTTGAGAACTCCCAGCATGTATAAAACTGATCCAGGAAAACCACCTGCTCCAAAAAAGCGGTCTTAAAAATGTGGACCTTTTTAGAAAAAAATGAATGCATGGCCATCTAATATTTAGCTTCTTTTACAGCAACCATCTGCTGGTGTCTGTGGGGCCCATGCAAGAATCAGGTATGCCATCCACCACATATGGCTGTTCATAATTGATGTTTGTGCTGCAGTGCCACCTCAGCCTCCTGCACTGCACCATGCTAACTGAGCCTTATTCGAGAAGCCGGCTGGAGCTCCACGGGAAAAGTAACAACTTACACAAATGTCTTGCAACTAACAGACAGGCGTTAACACTTTAATACCAATGCTACACAGAACAGGTAGTTAGATAATGGCAGAGCAAAGTGGGGATGTTTTGTAGCAGTCATAACTTAGGAGGCAATAGTTTACCTAATGAAGAACTTACTTGACACTTAACTCAAGAAACCCAGATGACCTCATAGCATAATGACGGTACACTCCAGACCAAACTTCACTACTCGTTTTCTATAAACTTACAACTAATGAGCAGAGGTCCATAAAAGACAAGAAAGCGGTTGTTTCCTGTAGCATTTCTTTAAATAGGTCCCCTTACAGTGCACATATATACACTTGGTGGGTTATCCTTGTATCAATAAATAACAAGTGTGGTCTGCTGCCCACTGCTCCCCAAGGGGATGGGACAAATGCAGAGGACAAATTTCACCACATCTAGTGTGTGTGTGACAATCATTGGTACTTTAATCTTTAATCTTTAATCTTTAAATGCAAACCTGACAAGTCTTAAAATCGCACCCTGGGGACTGGTTTAAGAATGCGCCCCTGTGTTTTTGTTAATGGTAAGGAGGCTGAAGGATGAGATTATGTGCTTCCAATTAGAATCTCATTTGAGGGAAGTGATTATCGAGTGGAGCATGACTGTAAATAAAACACCTATTGTTTTTTCCATATCAAAACTCGCAAGATAGATTTTTTGGAGGCACACACCATATGTTGGAAAACTGCTTGGCAATTAAGAGGTGTTCTATCAAAAGAAATGTTTTCCCTGTGCTGGCTGGACATCTAGAGAGCAAATGTTCACATACTGTACAAACATGCACCTTGATATTGTGGGAAAAAGCTGATGAATTTGACAAGGGCACTATAAATGAAATGTGTGGTTGGTTACCTGCCACAGCTGTATAAAAGCCTTGCTAATCTAGCCCACCCAAGACTTTTATTACCGTGGGCTTTAATGGAGATTCCAAGGTAAAGTGTGCATCTGCACAAAGCATGAAGGCATCGATCCTGACATAAGGTTTGTGTTTTGGGTCATCCTTTTCCACCAATTAGCATAGCTGCTTACAGACTGTCATCTAGCTCTGATCCTGTCACACACAATTTCTTGAGTACTACTTTAATTTAAAGTCGCGACAGCTGCAGTGATTTTGGCCACAGGGAAACAGCATTTGCGCTGCATTTTGAATCTACAGGTACCTGCATTATAAATGAAACACACAATTTAGGGTTGTTTATCATCTTTAAAAGAAAACTAAAATAAGAAAATTAGTATGTTAAACAGTCTAAGCCATTAATTGTGACACTTACAATTTGTTCACACACTAAAAAAATTATAATGAATTTATACTTTATATCTTTCTTTAACTTTGATCATTTTGAAGGCCGATTTGGGATTTTGCGGCTGATCTTCCAAGAACAAAAACATGTTGCTTTAGCCAACTCTTGAGTTTATGTTCAAGATTTTGATCCAATGCACGTGTCTCTAATGTTTTGAATTTTGAGTTTAATCCTACCTGTGATGCAGAAACCCTTTTGCCCTTTTTGGTCAAGTTGTCAAGGCCTTTGAGGGAGGAGAAAAGGCTACGCTTGTGCTTTCTGAACGTTCGTGACAAAGAGCGCCTCCGCAGTGTAGCCTCGTCTCTGGAACAAACCTGGACAAAAGATCTCTGTTATGACTATAATCAATCACCTCAACTTTTACAATACATCACAAACAACAGCACATTTGCAAAGACGTTTTACATAATAAACAAATATTTCTAAAACTTGTGCTAGACAGGACAGCAGAGGTAAATTCAAATCAAAGGAATGCCAAGAGGATCTAAACATAAGTCCTTCCCTGTGTCTCACCAGTGCGTGGAAAGATGAGACAGATAAGATCCCCAGGCGGCCCAGGATGTTTTTGGTGGGACGGCTAGCAATTGCCAGCAGGCTCTTTGGGTTTGGTAACTCTCCACCCTGAAGACTGGCCAGGTAGCAGCGCATCCTAAAGAGATCTAAATGAAACCTCTCTAGGTTCTGCTCCCATTGCTGCATCTAAAGGGGTGAGAATGAAATATGTTAGTTAGTTTGGTAAACTTCAGGTGTTGAATGGTGAATTGGAGTGGATAAGGGGGAGTTGAGGACAGAAGGAGAAATAAAGAAAAGAGAGCGACAGAGAGGGAGTAAGGGTCAGCAAAGTACATGAAGCTGTGATTACTTGCAGCTGTTGGTGGAGGCGGAGGGCATAAATTGGAGGGATGATATCTAACAGAGAAGTGAGGGCGTTGGCAATAAATGCTCATTTTAATGCAAGTCAGAGTAATGGTGATGTTACACAGACCAGCCGTTAACCCCAACTATTTACAGTTGCTTCCTCCATTCCTCGTTGCCCTAAAGAAGCTCAGAGAAGTGCCCGTTTGGTTGGCTAGAGACTAGTTTTAACGAGAACACTCTGGCGAAACAATCCTGACTACAACAACTGACTTTTAATAGGTCTCAGCTGCACTGTGAGTTCATTTACAATAATGGAGCCCTTGGCGGTGTCCCATTAGGGCACTTTTACTCTCATGGCATTCTTTAAAACCAGAAATATACCTCGGTGGGACATGGGAAATATGAAGTTTTATGAACCAGGGACTGCAAAAATTGCCATAAGACTAGCCAGTACAAGAATAGGACTATGTAGACACAGACACTACGCAGGTGGCCTCGTAATAAGCCTGAAGTTTGTGACACTGGCTCAATGATTCTCATGAGGGTGGACTGGAATCTACAGTATTTTAAAAAATCGCTTATGAAATGTATTTAGCACATTTTATCTGAACGATAGTCAACTCTTTTGACATAAATATAGATATATTGAAAAAACAGTGGGAAAGCCGATGTGTTTACTTTGTAATGAAGTAAACTCAGTCTCGAAAGAATATACCTTGCGTAGGCACTTTGTCACCAAACATCCCAAATTTGATGCAGTCCATCTCCCGTTTGGATACACGCATAAGAAAATTACAAACGTTGCAAGACAAGTACGAGCGAAGCAGGACTATCTTGTCCCTGGCCTGTTCTTTACAGCAAATGACAACCACAGCTTCGCTCCGGATAGCATTGATGTTTGGAGAAAAAAAAAACATTCACTGACGCAGACAAGACAAAGGACTGCATGCATACTGGCCGCTATGGATGAGGTGGTATCTGATGAAAAATTAAAAACTAGGTAATGGCATCCATCAGATCAATTCTGTTGTTGGATACGGCGGCTGGAAGACGAGTAGACGCTTTGGCAACCAATGTTTTTAAAACTCTTTTTGATAAACTGAGGGCAGCTGATGTCATGTCAATTGCAGTGGATGAATCTACCAACAAATGTGACACAGCTCAACTTTGTGGTGTTTATATGTGCGCTTTTTTGACGGTGGACTGCTCTAGAGAGGACATCTTAGGGTTGTTACCACTGGAAGGTCAAACAACCAGGGAAATCATGTTCCAAAAGAATGCTAACTTTTTTAAAGATCATGGACTTATTAATCTTGACCAAGTTACCTTGCTGGTTATGGGTGGTGCTCCATCAATGACGGGGAGGATAAACAGCTTGTATTCGTGACTGTGAACAGTGGCGCAGAATATGAAATTTCTTCACTGTATCATACATCTGAGCGTATTGTACGCAAGACTTAGTAGTGAGTTGAAAAATACCATGAACACGGTGATGACCATTATGAATATCATCAGATAATCTTCCAGTCTTCAACACTGTTTCATAAATTAGTTGCTGATATATCTGCTGAGCACAGCAACCTCCTGTTACACAATGACGTCAGATGGCTGAGCAAGGGTAATGTTCGCAATAGAGTTTGTGAACTTCAGGAGGAGACTGTCACTTTCCTACTTGAATGCAAACACAAAAAGGCCAATTGGTCTGAGATAGGCTCCAGCACCCCTCGCACCCCCGAAAGGGACAAGCGGTAGAAAATGGATGGATAGATGGGTTTCTATTGCAGATGATTGATGAGGGATTTGAGTCTAAAATGTGCTTTTTGAGCAACATATTGTGTTTTATCATCTGAACACTCTTATTCTTAGTCTACAAGGGAACAATATCACAGTTGTTGATATAATTGAAAACCTCATCTGATTTCAACAACAGCCTACTTCAATTTCCCACACTTTTGACTTTTTGAGTCATCACCCAGTGCCACAGTAACCTAAAAAATGTCAATTGTTTTGCACAAACAGAAGGGTAATATTTCTACCTAATTTATTAGTTTGATATTCCCAAAATGTTGCTGCAAGCAAAAAGGACCCATTCACCAGTGCAACAGATAACTCTTTGGTTTGTCTCAGAAGACTTAGAATCCTACTTAGAAGCCTACTTGTCTTCTAAGACAAACCAAACAGTCTTTTGGAATAATGATGCACCTTATTTTAGTATACATTTATGTGAAATCTAGTGACTGGAAAAATATATTTATAACACTTGCTGTTATAAATATAATCATTTGCTGTCATACAAAAACAGCTTTGTTGAAAAGACAGCATTTCAATGTTTCTGGCATGCTGTTTGAAGTAAGCATAATAAGAGAGTGTACGTCCGGCTCCTGAGCCCTTGGGGTCTTAAAACTTTGGCCCTCTTCAATATGTAGAGGGTATGTCTATGAATGTTCTCATTCATCCAGGTCATTGTAATCTCAGGGCATTCAATCGATCACAACTGGACTCTTTGGTTTGTCTTGGAAGACGCTTCACCTCTCATCCGAGTAGGCTTCATCAGTTGGTGCTCATAGACTTAAATTGGTCAGATATGGATCTGAGATTATGTAGAGGGTAATGTAGCAACAATTGTTGCTGACTTTTTAAAGACCATGGACTTCAACTGTTGGTATGTCAATAATTTTTTGTAGTTTTGTTAAGGCTTACAAATTCAGGAAATACGTGTTTGTTGGCAAAAACCAAAATATTTAAATGAGCAGTATATATTTTTTAAATATTGTGTTGATACTGTTAAACTGCAAATATAGCCCTGTGCATAAAATTGGGTATAATGAGCAGATTTGGGGCACAGGATGCTGATGCAGAATTAGTCAGGTGCTCAAATAACATGGGTGCAAGAACAACACAAGAGAGAATGATCCCATCATGTCATATTCGTGATTTTGACATCTGACCCCAGAATTAATATTAAATACCTAATTCAAGTTAACCGTTTCAATGCAACAAGATCCTAATGTGAGTAAGTGAGTGAGTGAGAGTGACAGAACGAGAGCGAGAGCGAAACAGACAAGGACAAAAGGCAAACTTCAAAAGAAGACTGTTGGCAAAGGTTTCGACAGACATGATTGGGGGTGGAAGGGTATATCAAAGTTGTGCCCTGTTAGTTCTGGATACCGCCAAAAGAACCTTAAATCGATAATCGGCCTCTGGGCGCCCGCATCAGAGTACCTTACCCCTCTGACCCTATCATTGACTCCAAACCCCATCTGTCTCTAAACCTACACTGAGCTGGTACACAGGCTAATCAGAAACATATGAGCACACAATCACAATGACATATTCTTTACTGAGAAGACTGACTGGAGGAGATTATTAACTACATAAATTTAACAAGGTTTTAAAAAATGAATGCTTGAGTGGACAAACAAGATTGTATTTTATTTATTTAAATGTCCTGTCCAGCCACTCAGGCAAATTATATTGTTGATGTAGAAAGATGCCCATATCTGCTGTAAAGAATTGCTTTACAAACAAGAAGGGTGGGATACTTCTCTTGCTGCCTTATTTGTATTTTACTTTCTTAAATGGATGTATTTAGAGTTTGGCACAGCCGGACCGGAGCAGGAGGGGATAGAAAGAAGAAAAATAAAACAGGGGGGGAATTTGCGGGGACACAAGGGGGATAAGACAACAACAACAAAAAACAACAACAACAGAACATCAGCAAATACAATGTATACGAATATGATACTAACATTATAAAAAAGAACCAGTTAATGAAGTAGATACTAAGTAATAACACAGAAATGACAATGAACGTTATTGCACTACAAATGGAGCAATAAAAATACCAATAGAAATAACACTATTGATAATGCCCATCTATCCATTTTTACCGCTTGTCCCTTTCGGAATATTAATAATAATTACCTCTATTATCAACATTAAATCCTTTCAAATGCAACAATACATAAATGGAATGAATACTTGAATTACAAAAGAAAGCAGATAAAGAGGGGGTATTAAAGAGGAGCAGACTATATTAATTTTATAGATTGTTATTGTAAAAATAGTCTAAGCTTTAGCAGGTTGCCCTGTTCCCACCAAGTTTCCCCCGGGGGTGGGGGGAGGGGAACAACGTTAATAAATGTTTGATGAAACGTGATTAAATGTGTAAGTAGACGTATTTACTGTATATGTGCATGTGTATATGTATGTATGTTTGTACAGTGAATGTGTGTATGGGTGTATGTACCGTGTGTGTGTGTGTGTATGTATGTATGGTTATACGTCTGTATGTGTGTATGTTTGCATGTACAACATTTTTGTCTCCCAGTATTTGCAAGAGCCAAAGTATGACCCAGCCACCCAGATCAGTGAGCAGGAAACAAGGGACCACCGGCCCCACGCAAGCAAGCCGGCCAGCGACAGGACCTCTAAGACCGGGCCCACGGTGCCTCCGGGCAGGCCTAGGGCAGGCCGTAGACAGATGCGCCCGGCCAAGGACAAGGCACGGGAGAAGCAGGAGACAACCAGCCCCTAAGCCAGCAAAAGACCACATCCCACGCAGGCAGAAAGACGGACACCCCACCCGAGTGGCCCAGACACTCCCTGCAGTCGAACGGGAAGTCAGCCAGGGGCCACCCTCTGCACCCAGCAGCCACGGGTGCCCCCACGACAAACAACCAACAGCAATAACAACCGCTGCAAAACACCTGAGGCCAGCATCACCACAGCAAATCAAAACGAGCGAAAAACTCAGACCAAAAACCACACACCGACAAAACCATGGAGACCAAGCATCGCAAGTTCTCTAGCCAGGCCAAACGCCAACATGCAAACAAGAGACATTAACTCCACCTCCCGCCAAGAAACTTCACTCCCCAATCCAAACACAACACCGCCCAATTAACCGTGCAACAGCACTCACACCAAAAGGCTGCGGTGCCCCCCGCACCAGGCCAGAAAAACACCCAATGTCCCCGCTGCCAAGAAAGCACACTCACTCAACCCAGTCACCTAACAAAAAATAAAAAACAGCCCGGCGAAAAGACCCCAATGCGTGCACAACTACCCTGAGTACACCACACAACACAGAAACAACAATGTGGCCGTGACCACCCCACAACAACTCCATCAGCCATTCCACTCTTCACCCCTGCAACGTATACCTGAGGGTTCCCCACCCCGTCAGTCCGCCCCCCCCAATGCGTTCACAAGAGTCTCGACTGGGGAACAAAGCCTCCATCACCATCCATCCCTTTTCTACCGCTTGTCCATTTTGGGCGTGGCGGAGGGTGCTGGAGCCTATCTCAGCTGCATTCGGGCGATAAGAGGAACGACGCCTCCCAACGGGGAAAGACGCCAACGCATCTTGCCCACATGCCAGCACCCAAACCAGCCAGCAGGCCAACACCAGCCGGCCTTCACAATCACATCAACGTGTGGCCACCAACCACGGCCCACCACTCCAATTCAACAGAGCAACGCCAAACGCCGCCAAACAAGATAAATATTTTGTAATTCTTAGGCTACAAGAGCTAACAGAATGTTTGGATGAGTTATCCATCCTCATAAGCAACAATGTGTTGTCTGCCACCAATGTACAAACATCAAATGAGGTAATTGTTTAGAGTTTCACTGTCTTTTACCTATATAAAATCGTGTAGGCTGTAGCACAGTCCTCGGTGCCTGGGATCCTCCCCCTGGCTATGAAGAGGAGAAGGAGGTGTATAGTAGTAATACACGTTAAGAGCCCATTACAAGGAAACATCTGGAATCCTAATCTGGAAGGATGTTCCTGTGGGCCCCTTGTGAAGCATTTGGGGATTGATGCATATAAGCCATTTATCCCACAAAAATTAAAATGCAGGGTTGTAACCACATTAATAAAATTCAGTATGATAAGGCAAAGCACATCCTGTGGCTGGTGAAAAACCAACATACATACACACACCAGGAGTCTAAAATTAATAAATGTTACCCCTTCTTAGAAATCAATTCTACAAATATCAAAAGATCAATAAGTCATCGGCTTACCTGATTTTCAATGGCCTTGCGGTTTTTGGGGTCATTGACGACAATCAGCTGAAGCTCAGCCATTTTCTTCATTTTCCCATCCATATCAATCTTCTGCAACAGGCCACGGACCTGGCTCCGTAGCAGACGGACTGTATCCTCCTTTCCCTGGCGCTTGGCCAGCAACGAGGCACTGGCTGAGTGGATGGCTGTCACCCAGTTCTCTAGGTCAGTCAGGTTGGTGGCCTGCATGGGGGAGGTTAACATTAACTCAGTTTGATCATTTGGCAAAACCATAATCCTTGCTTAATACAAGATTGATCCTAATAAATCTGAAATGATTTCATTGCCATCCATCACAATAAGAACATTCGATGGATGACAAACTGTGCTGAATCAATGCATGCACTCTTAATTAATCTATAATAAAAACAATTTTTTTAAAAGCAGTGGCTATGAACTTCCCGTAAATCAGTGGTCCCCAACCTTTTTGTAGTTGCGGACCGGTCAACGCTTGAAAACTTGTCCCACGGACCAGGGGGTCGGGGGGGGGGGGGGTTCATAAAGAAATACAATCATGTGTGCTTACGGACTGTATCCCTGCAGACTGTATTGATCTATATTGATATATAATGTATATATTGTGTTTTTTATGTGTTGATTTAATAAAAATAAAAAAAATAAAAAAACAGTTTTTTTCTTTTTTTTTTCTTGTGCGGCCCGGTACCAATCGGTCCGCGGACCGGTACCTGGTTGGGGACCACTGCCCTAAATCAAGCCTACATTCTATTATTGTCTTGTTTTGAAATTAATTAGTTGAACAATAACTTGTGTGAAAACAAGTCGTGTGAAAAACGGACATATAAACTCAACATGATGCCTGTGCCTTTATCCTCTGGGGTCGTTTAACGCCCCACTTTATTACGACGCACAGTAGGTCTGAAACCAATAATGCAGTCTGGCAAGATTATATTGTTGAGTGGTTTGGAGCTATTGATATGTACAACCCAAATTCCAGAAAATATATTGTTTTCAAAACAGTTTGAAGACATCTGGGCATCAACATTAGGAGTTTCTGGAGTTTTGGTATGGGAATTTCGTAACATTGTTGCCTGAAATAGGTTTTCAGCTGCAGAAGTTAAACTGATAAAAATTACACTTGTATGGACTAAATGAGCTAATTTCAGATGTGATGCTTGTTACAGGTCTCAAAATATTTGGTACCCAGGCAATATATGGCTAAAAAAGTAAAAGGTTTAGCGAGGAGAACATCTATCAAGTAATACATGATGCATTAAATGTCTTTCTATGGAAGAAAGTTTAGAAGAGAAGGCAGGCCAATTCATCACCCTGACTCTTCTCTGATCTAGCCATGCTATTGTAATAGCTGGAGTATGTTGTTTTGCATAGTCCTGCTGAAATACACCAGGCCTTCCCTAAAGCAGACGTTGTTTGTGTGGGAGCGTATGTTGCTCTAAAACCTCAATATACTGTAACTTTCAACATTCCGAGTTCCTTCCAAAACATGCAAGCTGCCCATACCGTTTGCACTTCTGCGCCATCATACCATCAGGGATGCTATCTTTTGAACTGATAACAGACTGGAAGGTCTCCCCCCTCTTGAGATTGGAGGACACAGGCTTAGTGATTACCGAGCAAAGTCAAATTTGGACTTGTCTGACCATAGAACATGTTCCACTTTGAAACTGTCCATTTCAAATGAGTCTTGGCCAACAGAACACAACATCACTTCTAGATAATGTTTAAATATGATATAATATATTCTTCATGATATAGCTTCAGTTGGTATATGTGGATGGCACTGCTGATTGTGTTCACTGACAGTATTTTTTGGAAGTATTGCAAAGCCCATTTAGTAATGTTAATGACACAATCATGCTAAAAAGGGATGCCGTGTTGTCTGAGGGCCCATTGACTACTGGCATGCTTCTGCCTTTCTAAGACATTCATTCCTTTTATACTCAGAGCATTCAATCGATCACAACTGGACTGTTAAGTCTGTCTTAGAATAAGTTTTGCCTTACAACCAAGTAGGCTTAATCAGTTCATGCTCATAGAATTAGATTGGTCAGATCTAGTCTTATACACATAATGGTCAGACACAGTCTGGTCAATCTAAGTCTATAAGCATGAACTGATGAAGCCTACTTGGATGAGAGGCAAATTGTCTTTTAGGACAAAATTAACATTCCACGTGCGAATGTTCTGTGAATACAATGACCTGGATTGATTAAAACATCCAGACATTCCCTGTATAAGTAATCATGTTACACACATAACAATTAGCTTCAACATTTGTTATGTTATCTATGTTCTGTTGTAAATAAATGTGATTAGAAGTCTTACTTTTCATTTTGTTACAAACTAAAGAACTTCCAACTTTTTTGGAATTCAGGTTGTACAGGTCAGTAGGCACGAGTGGCAAATGTGCCCAGACTTCTTGAGAGCATACCCTAATCAAGCTGGCATTGCTCATGTCATACGCAACACAGCAACTTGACGTAGGCCCATGCTTCCGCATTTGCACAATAACTATACATGCCATTGTTTTCACCTGAAAGAGGTAGATATCGCCATAAGAGTTGCTGAGGCAGAAGACGTTCTCCTTTTTCGGGTGCTCTGGAACAGCCTGGACAATGCTATCCTCAGCCAGAAGAGAGTAGCGAGGTGTGACCTCCTCCTCTTGAGAGCCATTACAATATGACTCATAAAAGAGCAGTGTGCATCCTGATAGAAGATGAAAGGTACAAATATGATTAGAGGTTGAGTGAGATAAGCAGATAAGTATGTAGTCTTCATGCTGTTTGGTGATTTGCTGCAGTCAACAAATAAACTTCAATAACTGAGGAGTAAATTAAAACAAACACATTTTGTAAAAACACCAGGCTACCCAGCTAATTGATGACTATTTATGTTGCTCCGCATTCTGCAGTTAAAACTAAAATGTTTAATTGCATCCGTAGAAATTATTGCCCCTTCATTCAAGATTGTTAATGAGGTGAAATGTCACTGATGCTAGACAACTTGGCCCAGCTCACAATCTTTGGTCAATATTTTGATGGTGTTAGGGGCCCTGTGTTCTTATGCGTCACTTGACACATTAAACCATGCCTCTGTGGACTTGTCTGTGTCATGATAAAATTTAAATAGACTATTTACATGCTGAAAAATTAAGATTCCTGGATTAATTATTAATTAATCAAAGGGGTGATAGTATAATTATTTTTTTATTTTTAAAACTTCCTTTTGGTCTGCATAACATGTAATGATGGTTATTTTCAAAGACTCTGAGCCATCTGGGAACGTAAAATAAATTGGGGGCTTGTCCAAGAATTTTCTTAAATCTGAATTGCCTGTAGTTTGTTTGGCGTACTTGTGTGTGCGATAGACCAGAATGGCACGAGTATTTGAATTAGATGAGTTTATTTGTAAACCGACAGAAGTCGTGTAATTTTGATTGCGGCACACTATGACATAGACATTAGTAATGTCTCTCTGAAAAAGGACATCAAGTCCAACGTGTGGGACCAGCTAGTCACGCTTGGTGTGTTTTCTCTGTCCTCAGATGCTCCCAACTCTGATGCGGCAGTGGGTGCTTTTGTCTGTAGTCCTCTTCTTTCAGATGACGAGGCTGTAGGCAGAGTACCACTTACCCTCCCCAAGTTTCAAGGATTTTCGCCAGTCAGTTCCCGGACTAGTGGTTCGGTAGACGGAGCTAGGTTGAAGGTCCGGTTGGCTAGTCACGAACATGAGGCAAATGACAGATGAGAGGCACGGGCGTTTGAACATCAGTTGACAATTGCTAAGATTGAGGCTGAGACAAAGATAAGGCTGCGAAAGCTGGAGCTGGAAATGACTGCTGCGCAGTCTACCGCTCAGAGTAATCCCACACCTACATCAGATACATATGACATCAGGAGACAAGTGTGTATTCCACAATTCAGGGAAACTGAGGTGGATGTGTACTTTCAAACATTTGAACGGCTTGCCACTGGTCTGCGCTGGCCTAAGGCTATTTGGGCAACTTTAATGCAGAGTAAAGTGACCGGTAAGGCTCAGGAGGCGATAGCGGCCTTGTCTATGGAACAAAGTATTGACTATGAGGTGGTTAAGGCTTCAATCCTACATGCTTATGAATTAGTGCCTGAAGCTTACCGACAGAAGTTCAGGGACTATCAAAAAAACCATGAACTAACATTTGTGGACTTTGCCAGAGAGTTAAGCGTTCATTTTGACAGGTGGTGCAAAGCGAGCAAGGCCTCAGATTTTAACTCTCTTCGAGAACTTGTCCTACTGAATGCTTTTAAAAAGTGTGCTCAGAACGATGTGTGGTGTACCTAAATGAGCAAAAGGTTACCACATTGAGAGATGCATCAGTTTATTCTGGTGAGTATGTTCTGACACATTAAACTGTGTTTAGGCCATCTCCTGAGAAACCTCCTGTCGCTCCATCCTTTTCCCCATTACAAGCCAGGGCTCGTGCTAAAGAACGAGAGTGCTTTTATTGGCATAGAAAAGGTCACTTGGTAGTAAGCTGTCATGGTGCAGGGGCCAAACAAAAAGATAAGCAGACCCTCTCCCAGTTGGAGAAGAGGCTAAAAGCCGAGCAGGAAGGTCGCATCCTGGCTGAAAAACAGCTGGCTGACGCAAGGAAGAGGAAGAGGATGGAGGAGGCCACGGCTGCCAGGGTAGTGACTGCGGCTGCAGCTACAAGAGTGGAGTCCAACGATTCGCTGCGTGGTCGGGTTAGAGAGCTGGAGACTCGGTGCAAAAAGCTCAGCATGGACATGAAATCCAGGGAGGAACAGATTCGGGATCTGGAGGGCAAGTGTTAGGAGTTGCCCAAGTACAAGAAGAACGAGAAAGACACAAAAGTGCTGATGTCGGCGCTGTCTGCCATGAAGGAGAAGACTCTGCACCTGGAGAACAGCCTGAGTGCAGAGACCAGGATCAAGCTGGATCTGTTCTCTGCACTGGGAGACGCAAAGAGGCAGCTGGAGATAGCGCAAGGCAAGATCCACCAGAGGGAGAAAGAGATGGCAGATCTCAAGCAGAAGGTTTTTGACAGCTGTAAAGCTTTGCTCTCCAGTGCTCCAGTTTTGGCTGCTCCCAACTTTATGCAGCCTTTCAAAATAGAGGTTGGTCGAGTGTGGGTGAATTAATTGTGTGTGTGTATGGACATCTATTTTCAATGTAACCCAGACATAGCGACTTGTTTGAATGAAAAATTATGTTCATTCTTGTTGGTGGGCGTGTTATGTTCCACGTAGTGGTGGTTTGTTTTTTTTGTTTCTTCTTCTATTGTTTCTACAGGTCACACTCATTCACTGCCTCTGCTGCCAATCAACCGGTTCCTGTTCCCAGCTGCTCCTCATTTCACCTATTAATCAGCCAGCCAATCCCGGTCCACCATTCATCCTCCTATCCTGCTTAAAACCACCTGCTCACCACTGGATGAGGTTGATTATTTTTCTGCCATGCTGTGTGGAGCCTTAATAGACGCTACTTTGTTTTGTACTCATTTTTGTTAAACTCTTTGCTTAACTTGTGCCACCTGTTTTTTATACCTTTAAACTTTTGTAAGTATATGTTTAGTGTGCAGCCTAGTCTTGGGAAAGGTTAGACAGAGGCCTCTATACACTACACACGTAGGACTTGTTTGTGTATAAAGACACCAGGCTTAGTGGTGGCTGTCACCCTTGTAGGTTTTGGACCCCCTCTTTGGCTAGAGTAGGTAGGTAGGTTTTTGGTTTATGCTAATTAAATAGCTTTAGTTAGTCAGCTTACCTTTATTTTTTAGAGGTGTCTATTGGTATGTTTTGTTCATTTCTTTGACAGCACCTGTATTCCCAAGCTAGGCTAGAGTTGTGTCTTGTTGTTTTCAGTTCTTGGCTTCGGTGTCTTTAATTTACAACTCATTTGGGGTTTTTTTCTGTCTTGCCTCTGGTGAGGGCGGTCGCATTTTTTCCGCTCTCTCTTCTCCCAGCTTGCTCTCTTTGTTTTTGTCTTGTCTGAACTTTTTTGAAGCCTCTTTCTTTGCGCTGTCCTCAAATCAAAACATCAGACATGGAAATGATCAGCTGGACTCTCGACGCAATTGACAAAATCTTTTCGACGAGGAAAAGAGGTTCGGGGGAGCCTGGCTGCCCTGATGGAACCATTGCTGCGGGGTACGTGAGAGATTCCTGGGATAAATGGAGAATCATGTCCCTCTCAGTCCTTTCCATCGAGGACGTGGAAGACATCTACCTATTTGGAACCGTGATCGCGGGGCACCTGCTGATTGGACTGTGCATTGCTCTGGTGTATCGTCAAATTCGTAAGATGATGGCAGCCACTCAAGGAGCCCTAAGGCTGTTCGTCGCAATGGATGGTTTGGGCAGGGCTGTGGGAACACAGACTGTCGCGATTTCTGAACTGAATCGCAAGATAGATCACATCATGGAGAAGTTTGCTGAAAAGGAATATTGAATTGAATTTGAGAGCACCCAGCATGGACGAATAGAACAGACAAGTCATTGTTTTGTCTGCTCGCGGAAAACAAACATCCTAAGCTACGATTTGACTCCCTCGAATGGCCTTGACGCTGTGAAAACAGGACCAGGCTGTTCTGAAAAACACCCCCGAGGACAACTCAATGATGGAGGCTTTTGACCTCCCTCCCTCCTCAACGACACCTGGAGTCGAACTTTTGCAGATCGGCCTCAGTCTATAAAAAACCTTACATCATCACACCCAAGACAATTGGGAACACCCCCCCTCCCCCACTCCACACCTACAGCACCGCTTGTTTCCCCTCGGGTGATGGTCGGATGGCAGCGCTTCATAGCAGCGGTCGTCTTCCAGGGCCCCAACTCCCCGCCCCTCTGTTGCGAGTTTGTCGTGATTAAATGTAACGTGTTTATGTGTGCATTGCATGGAGTTTTTTTCCCACTCCAGACTAGGCCCCCTTAGGAGTCCAGTCTAGATTGTATTATTTTACTCATCTTTTTCCCCAGCGTTTTACCTTTTTCCTATCTTTTACGGGGCGCCTTGTGGCGACCCATCAGCGTTCCTGTTCTGTAACCCTGTACACTGTTTGTTTGTTTAATCTTGAACGGGTTTGGGCTGAAAACAAAGTTTTGTTGTATTTGTGCAATGACAATAAAGACCTATCTGATCTGATCTCATACACTTTTATGTTGCGTTCCCCTACGATCCCTAGACTCTGAGCCATCTGGGAACGTAATACTCATATACAAATTATGATAAAAAACTCGACTGACAACGCATATCCCCGCTAGACAACTTGTACTCTAACTCCCAAAATCCAGACGTTTATAAGGAAAGGCCCTCTCAAGATCCCAGTTCTTTAACAATGGCGATAAGGCTAGCAAACTACGAGCCCGTCAACTAAGTCAGATATAAACATCCAATTATTTTCCGCAGATTCAAACTGATTCAGGTATAACCAATGATGATGTTGAGACTCATAAAGTATTTAGGAATTGCTATGCATCCCTCTACTTATTTGCTCAATGTTCTACTCCTGAGATTGAAAACTTGTTTTCCAATTTAGACATCCTCTTGGTTGATCAGTCTGCTACGGTAGAATTAGGGAGACCAATTACTGTTTCAGAATTGAATGGTGCAATGTCGTCATTACAAAATGGTCAATCCCCGGAACCAAATTGATATCCTCCCGAATTTTTCAAAACATTTTGGCATAAGCTAGCCCCTATATTATTGGACATGTACAATGAATCGTTTAAATCCGGCCGCATTTTCGCAAACACTTAACCAAGCTTCATTTTCTCTCCTCTTAAAAAAAAGCAAAGAACTCTTATTATGCACCTCGTATCGTCCTATTAGCCTGTTAAATGCGGACTTCAAACTGTTGTACAAATTGCTGGCTTTACGTCTGGAAACTATTTTTCCTTCTATTAATGCAGATCAAACTGGGTTCATTCGGAATAGGCATTATTTTTCATATCTTCAATGTCTTTACAATATTTGTACAGTGTATATGCTTTTAACACTGAAAAAGCAGTGATATCTATGGATGCTGAAAAGGCATTTGACCGAGTGGAGTGGAATTATCTATTCTATGTACTGGAGAGATCGGCTTTGGTAACAGTTTTATTTTATGGCTTAAACTCCTTCATTACCCTGTCAGGACAAATAATATTCAATCCGAATATTTTCGCATCCATTGTTCTACACGGCAAGGTTACCCCCTCAGTCCATTGCTTTTTGCTGTTGCCATTGAGCCTTTGTCAATAGTGCTTCGTACTAACCCACTTATTACGGGCATATGTAGACACAATGTGCAGGTGAAAGTCTCTCTCTATATGGATGACCTCCTTCTGTATTTTTTTCAGACCACTCTGTCTTGGTCCTGGCTACCTTGAGTACCCTCAAGCATTTGGACATTTGTCTGATTACAAACTAAACTAAGGTAAAAGTGAAATATTTCCTATAAATTCTGCTGCTAAAAAATATCCTGTGCACAATTTTTGCTTTAAAATTGCCTCGCAAAGTTTCACATACTTGGGCGTCCAGATGACACTTATGTTTGCAGAACTTTCTAAAGCCAACTTTGTTCCACAATTGTCCAGAATCCAGAGAGATGTTGATTGCTAGTCCCTACCTAACTTATCTACAGTGGCTCGTGTCAACTCTATTATAATGAATATATTTATTCGATTTTCGTATCTGTTCCAGTGCATAGCACGTTTTCTCCCTCACTCCTCCTTTCGTAAATTATATAATCAGATTTTAGATTTAATTTGGAATTAAAAAAAGACATACAGGTTCAATAAATATCTCCATATCAACAGGAACAACGGAATAAAAGTTGAAAAATGCTTTGACAGTGTTTTATATTTAAAGATTGCTGTTTCGCTCATTTGTCAATCAAAAAGGGATTCAGCCGGACAGGCCATCAAATCATCATGTGGAAGCCCGGCAATCCCCCTTTCGATCACCCTGAGATGTATATAAAAGTTTTGAAAAAAGTATTGTATGAATTACTTTCCCCAAGTAATTAATTACATCTATTAAATAATTATTTTGATAGTAATTAATATACTTTTTTGGGAAAGTAACAAGTAACTGTAATTAATTACGTTTTTAAAGTAAATTTCCTAACACTGCCCATCTTACACAAATAACTCGAACTTTGCTGTGGGCTTTTGTAATATCCGCTGTTAGCTAAACTTCGCTGTAATATACAGCGGCAAACACTGAGCGCATGAGCTCGATAAATTCTGACCGGTCTACACAGTTACATTAGTTCTACTTTGTAGTTACAAATCTCACCCTCATTAATCGAAAAATGTAACAGCGCAATTAATGTTTATGCATTTATTGTGAATAAATGTAACGTTCATATATTTCTAGGAAACGGCATTGTTTACAAGGTTTAACTGGTGGTGGGGGCGTGGCCAATGAAATGTTATCATATAATTTGCAAATTTGTCGATGATGCATAGATATATATTTTTTAATGCTAAAAAATAATTTACATACATTTAAAAACAAGTATGTGTTATTAGTATTAACATATTTTTGTTATATTGTTTTACTCTATTTTTATAATTGTTATTATTGTACAAAGTAGGGTTGTCCCGATACCAATAATTTGGTATTTGGTATAATTTGAGAACGTCTCCCCTGTGCTCCTTGACTACAGTCTGTACCGGAGCAGAACAGCAAGACAGGTGTAACAACATCATCATTACCTGTCACTTTTTAAACTCCTTGTGCAGATCTGAATGCTTATTATTTAAATGTTTACCTAAGTTTGAAGCAAAGGAGGTAATAGTAATCACCACATTTGGTGTTTTAAAGCAAAACTTGTAGCGCGTCACCTTTACCGTTAGTTTTGAAGCCCAAATACCTCCATATTGCGCTTCACGCACCCCCTTTATTAACCAGCAGAATTGTCTTTATTTGCCATTCTTCCTCTCCAAGATGTTATTGCTTGTATGCACTTTGTGTGGGCGTTTTGACACACTCAACATCATGCGCCTCGGCTCTGTCACCGCCACACAGCGGCATTCAGATGAAATGGCAGCGTTTTATATTTTAAGATTGCAGCTGACTCTAAACAAAAGTTAAACGCAATTTCGTCAATGAAATGCAAGCACAAAAGAATATATTTGACCACTTTGTTATATTTTGTCAGTCAGTCTTTAGCAACCGCTACTGCTGTATATCTGGCATCACATGTTAAAACAATGCCGCGGGTAAGAGAAGTCGGCAAGTCAGATCCATAACTTCAGGACAAGGATTGGCTCTGAGGGAAGGGTGGGTCTGGCTCGAGTGCAAAACAGGGCTGTGCGCATCCCGCTGCTGGAGAGCCCCATCGTCCAAGCCACCAGCCGCTGGGGCAAAGGTACGGCAAAAGCGGATGGGATCTTACCGCCGAGGCTCCAGACACTCGTGTGCGTGCGTCTTACTTACGGTTGAAGTTTTTCTGTGGCCACATTTTCTGTGCATCTCTAGTCAATAGTGCTTAAATAATATAGACTATATATCTATTTATACAATATATTATTTTAACTTGTTTCTAAGTTTTAAAAAAAATCAACATTTTTAAGGTGTGGCGGCTTTAATTTAGACGTGGGCCCACGCCACGATCAGACACATATAGGGGAAACCCTGTATACCGTTGGAGGTGTTCTTGTATTTTTTGGTGCAAAACAGTGTAATGTTGAGCCAGTGACATAGAGCACCTTTACTTATGTAAGGCGTACCTTTCAGGGTGATCCAGTATTGTTTCCACTTGCGACGTGTCACCAGCTCCAGCTTCCTGTCTTTCTGCAGAGTCACGAGAGGTTTAAAATATAGCCATCCAGCCCGTCTGACTACACCCTGTTCCTTTTCGAACAGCAGGTCCAGCTGCTCCAGGGAGTCCTCTGCAGACTCACTGCTACTTTCCCCCTCGTCTTCGCCTGTGGAAGGGTCTCTTTTCTCGCTTCCTCCCTGTCCACTGTCCATCTCCAACTCCCTCATGAAGTTCTTATAAATGTTCTGGCGGAGGGCATCATTGGTTGGTTGGTGAATAGCTCCTGATGATTGGGTACTAGGAAGGGCTGGGTGCCATAAGAGGCTTGAGGCCTGAGCAGGGGAGCTGGTGTCTGCAGTCAGGCCAACCACGCTGTCAAAGACATCTGGCATGTCCTGGTGGATGGTATCCTGGCAGGGCAAACAATGCAAAGGTGAGATGTGTAAACTAGAAACAACAAAGGCAACATCATGAAATACCATTACAAAAATTTAAGTTCGCAAGTTAATTTCTTCTTATTTATAATTTCATAAAAATGTCACCTTGTTAGCCCCAAGGCATACGCACAGTTCCCTATGTGTGTCAAACCTTGTGAGCTTAAAAATGGAACAAAACTCAAACTGTGCTCTTTTCAATTAGCCGCAAGGCACTGCAAAGTTGAAGAGGAACTTTTGAAAATGCATAGTCAAACTACCCAAACCTACTTCAAAGACTGCAACAGCAGTGGCTTGATACTTTGGTAGGCTGGGAAAGTGGGGCAAATTTCCTGTGACAGCACCTGGGGAGGTCAGAACCCTCTAGGCTCAGACAGTTTCACATCAGTTAGGGCCTCGAGTGGCTTCCCAATTCCACAAAACACTTAATGTAATTGGCCTCCTAAATTCTAACAGTGCCAACCCATACTTGACTAGATTGCTGCATAGAATGTGACACAAGCAAACCATTGGAGCACTGTCAACACAAGATTTACAGTATGTGACTACATGTTCATTCTCTGACTTGATTTGCTCTCATGTATGTACCACTCTGTTCGTAATGGAAAATAATGGCAACATTCTGCCTTGTTGATTTGAGTGGATTCCACTAATCATTATTTGAAGTTCTGACACCAGAAATGTCATAGATCAGGATTACTCATGTAGAATGGAAGAAAACACTCACACCTTTCACCTCGCCCTAATTTTTTTTTTTAATGCAGGCCGTGCAGGATCTATTTCACATGTGTTTCTAATTAGGGATAGGTTGACAATGTAACATTTAAACCCACAAACAAAGCTCCGGTAAAGAGAAGCTAAATGAGAAGTCAAAGTAGGGCTGGGCGATATGGCCTTTTTTTAATATCTCGATATTTTTAGGCCATATCGCGATACACAATATATATCTCGATATTTTGCCTTAGCCTTGAATGAACACTTGATACATATAATCACACCAGTATGATGATTCTATGGGTCTACATTGAAACATTCTTGTTCATACTGCACTAATATACTGTATGCTCATTTTAAACTTTTAGGCAGAGAAGGAAATCACAACTAAGTCAATTCACCAAAACTGTATTTATTAAACTGTTATTAAGCAGTGGCACAAACATTCATGTCATTTCCAAAACAGAAAGTGCAAGATTGTCAGAGACATTTTAAAACAAGCTATTAGTGCACTTTTGTGCATGGTGTCACTAAGTGTCAAATAAAAATGAGCTGCATAATAGGAAATCAAATAGTGTTCGTCCTTCGCTATGTGGTAGGTTCCTGCGAACATGATTTCATTTTGTTGTTGACTCTATTTTTCATACGGTGTTGATCTGGAAATGTTTGCCTCGGCATTTTGATGGTGTGGGCGTGTGGCACTGAATGGAGATGTTGACATGCGGAGTAAGCACTCTTCATTCTCTAGCAGGTGACTTTTCAAATTATGCTACATATTAGCAGTAATGCTACTTTTTGTAGAAACGCTTTTGCCCCACACTTGACAAATTACAGTTGTCTGTTCGACATATTCCCACTTGAAGCCAAACCACCGCCAGACGATGGACCCCCTGCTGTTTTTCTTGGGAATTAATTCTTCCTTCATTTGTTACCAGATTCGCACCTTCTTACTCCCGTATTACCACTCGCACCACAGCTAACGTTACCCATGCCGCTACCTCTCTGCTCCGCGAGGGCGTATACGTATGTGACGTATGACGTGACAGTATGTGACGTATGTAGAAGGTGGGCTTGCTGTCTGTGAGAAGGAGACACAAGAAGGAGTGGGAAGAGCCTGTCGTGTAATGCCAGCTGCTAGAAGCAACTGCGTGAGAACGTATACTCGAATATCACGATATAGTCATGTTCTATATCGCACAGAGACAAACCCGCGATATATGGCGTATATCGATATATCGCCCAGCCCTAAGTCAAAGTTAACCATGCACTGTATTTCAGTGAACAACAAATTATAGTGACAAAATACTGCCAGTTAGATTTGGCATGGAAAAAAAATTGACATTGTAGAAAAAGTTGTTTTGGCATCAAAACAATTTTTGGCAACAAATAAATACAAACTTCGAAGAAAATGGTGGATATGTTTAGAACAATGACATGTTTCCAATGCAAATCTTCATATTGTTGCACACTGTTGTTGTTTTTGTGTGTTTCAGAGGTTCTTATTTTAACTTTTCCTTTTTTGAAAAATATGCATTTTTAAGTTACCCACAGGGTTTCCCCTACATCTGGGGTCAGCTACCCATGGCTCTAGAGCTGCATGCTGATCTTTAGCGCCACCTTAGGCCCTGTCTACATTAAGCCAGATAACTCCTTAAACAAATCATTATTTAGCCTGAGCATCATGTCAGCCACACTAAACCATCGTTTAAGGTCCCCTCTTGGATAATTTTTTACACGAGTAAGTGTGCCATGTATTTCTTGAATCTCCGGCTCTTAGCCTTGTATGGACTCATCGATCGTTTACAAACTGATTTCAGAGAGGAAGTGACGCCAGAAAGACCGCGCCCTACACAGGAAGTGATGTCGGAAAGAACGCGCCACAGCCAGCTTCATAACAACCTGTTTCCCCTCTTAGGTAAACACTAGAAAGATGGAGGCGAGTCATCCAGACATGCCGTGTTCCCCTTCCTCTACATGTACAGACGCTTGTGGAAATCACACATAATACCTTAAAAGAAAGCGATTGCAGCTATTTTGGATACAACACGTCTGCGACGGCAAGAGAACTTTTGAATGTCGAGGTCAGCTGTGATTCTACTTACCGAAAAACTTTGCTCATTTGTCGAAGGAGAGACAACGAGAATGCGAGCTCCTGTGGATGTGATAAAAAAAAGGTAGTGTGTGCTTTGTATTACCTGGCCGCAAGTGAAGACTACGGAAAAAAATTGAATGCATTTGGACTGGCAAAGCAGACTTTATCAGTTATTGTCTGCCATGTACCTGTATGTTGCAGACTCAACGTCTAGGCCCAGAGTATATAAAGTCACCAAAAACGAATGGACAATGAAGGTGAAAGCAAAAGAGTGAGGAGTGTCCTGACCAGATATCTAGATCCCTAGATTGATTATTGTCAAATGTTATTTGTCACATTGTGTACTTTCACGTGTTTATTAAAGATCTGAGTAATTTATGATGGCTCAGGTGTGGATCACTACAATAGGGCCCACAGCACACTGGATTCCAATTAATTGAAATACCACAACACTGGATATTGTTCAGATAAGTTCAATTTAAGAACTTGCACACAAAGCAACATTGGAGGTGAGTATGACGTGTGCATTTTCCGCGCATGCGTATTACATCGCGTTGCGCCGGCTGACGGAGGGAGGGTGGGGGTCTTAAATGACCATTATGTGTGTGTGGACAAGGATCAGGTTAGGTGGGATTTACCCTGGATAACCTTAGTGTAAACGGGGCCTAGTATACTTTATATACTCTGGACCTAGACGTTGAATCCGCGACACACATGGCGGACAATAACTGATACAGTCTGCTTTGCCAGTCCAAAAGCATTCATCGTTTTCCATAGTCTTCCCTCGTCAGTCAGGTAATACAAAGCACACGCATTCTTGTGACTCTCCTTCGACAAATGGACAAAGTTTTTCGGTAAGTAGAATCACAGTGACCTGGACATTAGAAAGTTCTCTTGCAGTCTAAAAAGTGTTATATCCGAAATAGCTGTAATCGCTTTCTCTTAAGGTATTCATGTGTGATTTCCACTAGCGTCTGTACATGTAGAAGGAGAAACACGGGCATGTCTGGATGACTCGCCTCCATATTTCCAGTGGTTAGCTCCGAGTTACGAAACCCCTTTATTATGAAGCCGGCTGTTGCGCGTTCTTTCTGACGTCACTTCTGGTGTGGGGTGCTGTCTTTCTGGCGTCACTTCCTCTCCGAACTCAGTTTGTAAACGATCAATTAGTCCATACAAAGCTAAGAGCCGGAGATTCAAGAAAAACACGGCGCACTTACCCGTGTAAAAATTTGTCCGAGGAGGGGAATCTTAAACGCTGGTTTAATGTGGCTGAAACGGGGCTTAGACTAAATAATTATTCGTTGAAGGGGTTATCCGGCTTTGTGTAGACATAGCCTTAGTGGCTCTCTGGAGCTTTTTCAAAAATGTATGAAAATGGAAAAAGATGGGGAAAAAATATATGTTTTGTTTTAATATGGTTTCTGTAGGAGGACAAACATCACACAAACCTTCTAAATTGTTAGACATCCCAATGTTTATATTGCACATGCTTCCCTGATGAGAGTATTTGGCTAGCGCAGTTTTGTCATACTAATTTTGGCAGACCTTGAACGCACCATAGTTTTACTTTCTCCGACGCTGCCACAGAAAGACGTGTTTTATGCCACTCTTTCTCTGTCTCATTTTGTCCACCAATGTTTTATGCTGTGCGTGAATGCACAAAGGTGAGCTTTGTTGATGTTATTCATTTGTTAGGAGTGCTAATCAGGCATATTTGGTCAGTGCATGACTGGACTGCAAGCTAATCGATGCTAACATGCTATTTCGGCTAGCTGTTTGTACATATTGCATCATTATGAACGATCATGAAAGAAATATTCAAAATGAGATGGAGTGAATTTATACACTCTTAAGAAAAATATTTTTTTATTGATTTAAACTTTTATTTATCATCACCAAGACGTTACTGCTTGCTCCAACCTCACTTCATTTGACACTCACGTTATTTAGAGAAGAAAAAATTAGAGGCACATGATGTCTTTACATCTGAGGGGTCCACCAATTAAACATTAATCCGTGAAAGTCAAAGTTGGACTTATTCGTGCATCGGTAAGTAACGTATTTGATTGGCATAACGAGTGCCGTGCTGCTGTGATTGTGACGCTAATGAGAAAAATAATATGTTTGTTTGCAGTTGATTTCCTGCTCTAATGTTTAATCTCATCAACAATTCATGTCTGCAGTTGTTTTTATGGTGTGAAGTTCATATTTTGCCTCATTATTTAGCTATAAATGTCCCTGTTGTTCAGCAATGTTTGCTCGCGAGATCAAGACTCAGTATGCTGTTGAGCCTACGAGATATTTATTCATCTAGTTTATTAATACTATTAAGGATATTTTCTTGATGATAACAAATATCACCAAATGCGCCATGATGTGGTCATCTGTGTCAAATAAAGCACTTGCCTTTCCTGCACAACAACAACTAAGCTTTTAGTTTCTGTTATTAAATGGACAATAAAAATACAGTGGATTGGACCAATAATCACAATATTTATTACTAGGACTCAACATGACGTTAGTTTATTTGTACAACCAGGTCTTCTTAGTTATACTTTGGCATAGCAACCACAAAATAACATAATCTAATACGATCTCTTGTTCTTTTCTAACGTTTAATTCTGCTCTAACACTACTAATACAGCAGAGAATAAACTCAATTGCATCACAGAAAGTTTCTCAAACAAATCAAATGTTCAAACAAACATTTTACAACGTGGTCGCTGCAGACACGAGCATTGTCCAAATGTATACCACAAGATGATGAAAGTTATATTTTTAACAGCCATTTCCTTCGATGCTCTTTAGTTTTTTTCCCTGCAGGGTTTCCCGCAGCGCTTTGTTGTTAAGGGGGCCGCCTTAACAACAAAGAGCCACCGCCTAAACTAACGTCTTAACAAGCTGCTCCACTTCGTACTGCCTCTGTCAGTACATCTCTGCAGCACCCAGCATTGTCCCACCCACAGAACCATCTGATTGGTTACACGCAGTGCGGTAACAGCCAATCAGCAGTGCATATTCAGAGCGCATGTAACAGCCAATCAGCAGTGCGTATTCAGAGCGCATGGAGTCAGTGCTCCTGCGGTGTGGTGAGCAGATAGGTGTTTAGCAGGTAAGCATCAGGCAGCGGACTCCCCCCAAATTATAATAAACACCTCCCAGTCAACTACTAGTAACATCACTATGAGCCCGTTGACGTTCTTGAAACATAAGCGGCAGCTCAGCTCGCACGCAGTCCTTGAGGTGAAGGCTAAAACTGGCTCAGGTCAGAGGAGTATGTCACCAAAAAACCACAATCGTAATTTTTATATCAAAGTTTGGTTTAACTGAGCGTCCCTATATTTTAAAGAGTAATTGTTTTTGTGTGAATTAATTTAGCCTGAAGTTCTAAACATTGCGTTTTTTTGGGCAGCACCAACAAAATGGCTGTAAAACTAAACCCATGCTGAAGAGTCAACCCCACCCCTCCTCCAATGTTAATGAATGATTTATGGCTGTTCTGGCTATTACATGATGTAGATTACTGCCACGTTTACTGCATTAAAAAATTAAATCTTGCTGACAGGAATTGGTGTTCAGTCATTTACTATAGTTAGGTTTCAGGTATCATTTAATGACACATAATGCAAATGGGAATGTCGTATGTTATTTTGACTTGACCATTGTGCTTTACTCTTTAGTGACGAATATGCATCTATTAATGATTTCATTCTTGCCAATACCATGTTTATCTGTCTAACACAGTGGTTCTTAACCTGGGTTCGATCGAACCCTAGGGGTTCGGTGAGTCGGCCTCAGGGCTTCGTGGTCAAGACACACCCGACTCATCGTGTAAATAAAAACTTCTCCCTATCGGCGTATTATGGATACCCCCCAAACAATGTTCCCTCTAATTTTCCATCTGATTTGCAGGTGTGTAATTTGTTGTGAGTTCATGCCCTGTGTTGGTTTTGAACAAGGTGATGTTCATGCACGGTTCATTTTGTGTACCTGTAAAAAAAAACATAACTTTGTCTTGAATTTGAAAAAAAATTAACATTTTATTTTTCACTAAAGAAATGTTCGGTGAATGTGTATATGAAACTGGTGGGGTTCGGTACCTCCAACAAGGTTAAGAATCACTGGTCTAACTAATTTGCCTTTCAAATATTTTTTATTGCTCAAAAAAACTGAGTTATATTTTCTTTAAATCAGTATTACTTGTGAAGCTTCACGACTTGGTGACTTGACTAAATCAATGAAAGACATTGAAGCTGCTTTTCTATGGAGCCAAAACACTGCTAGTACGATTAGGTACCCCCCAAAAAATGACATTGTAGAAAAAGTTGTATTGGCACCGAAACAAGTTTTGGCAATAAATGAATACAAACGTTGAAATAATATAATATTTTTGCTGAAATTATTTTTATATCATGACAAGTTTTCAGTGCCAATCTTCATATTTCTGAACACTGTTTGTTTTTTGTGTGTTTAACAGGTTTTTATTTTCAACTTTTCTTATTTCACATTCGCTTCTCTTTTTTACGGTTTCGCCTCTCTTTTTTTACAGTTTTAAATTATTGGCAGGGTTTTGACGTGGAGGGGCGGGTGCCTGTGGGCAGGGTTTTGACGTGGAGGGGCGGGTGCATGTGGGCAAGGCTTACAATATGTTTACCCGGAAGCAGTTTTACTATACTTTGGCTTGTAGGTAATACACCGTAGAAAAAGACAGAAGGAACGAGGGGGTCTAAAACAAGTTAAAAAATATTTCAAAATATAATATTATGAAGCAAAAAGGTTTGTTTTTCATTTATTTAAGTTATCTTTCAGGTTTTTTTGTATCATGCTCAAAGAGAAATCTTGTATTTTTAAACATAATATAGTAAACTACTTTATTTTTTTTTTTGACTATTTCCCAAACTTATAAAGCACTTTGGTCAACTTTGTTACTTTCAAAAGTGGTTTTATATATGTTGTATATTTTAACAGTTGGAGGTTGTTAGGATATATTCATGGTATTTATAAAATGTTAGGCTCTCCAGGGGGAAGAAAAAGAAGAACCACACAGAGCTTGCTCAAAAGTACGATAGTCAAAAGTCTCGTATTTTAACACTAATGTATTTGTTTACTTGATAACAAATTAAAGTAATATAATGTTTTGTAGCCCCCAGAAGAAAACACACAAAGGCCAAAACTATTGTAAACTTTTATTACGGTAACAAACGGCTATGGCTGGGTTGCATATGACGTAATATCCGTTTTTCTTCTTCGCGGCTTAATTCACACGATGGTCAAGCAGCTTCAGTGTAGCATTACAACAAGTGAGAGTGAGTGTAGAGTTTGAGCAGAAAATGCCGTATTGCTGTTCTGTTCTTGGGAGTTCCAATCGTTCACATAGAGAGATAGGAAAGAGCTTTCATAGAGTCCTGAATGAAGTGGTTCATTAAGAAAATAAAGTCAGGGCAGTGTTTCCCCCAGAAAATGTGTTAGTTAAGGTGGTGTCTCTCCAGGGGACAGGCGGACGGGCGGGGTGGGTGTAAGGAACAGTGTAACTCGGCCTGTCGCCATCACTATCACGTCGCCACCTCATCGCTGCCACCACAGCCTAGGGGGGCAATAGACTACAGACTGTGGTGGAGTAGGCCGGCTTTGTCGCGTGAAGAAGCCTACAATTATTGGTTGTGTTTTCCACTCCATTTGCTGAATGGCGATATATATCGATATTTTTTCCGTAAAGTAAAAACAAAACACAAAAGAGTCCTACTTACCTGAGATACTAAGTGTAGAGGCAGGGATTTGTTTCTCACTTGTCACCTGGGATAGTGGGTGTGGCTACGTGTGTGAGTGTGTGGGCGGAGTGTGTGTGCGTGTGTGGGGCTGAATGATTGCTGAATGAATAACACCTGCACCTGCCTGGGAATCCTTTTGTCTTGTATAGAGAGAGAGTGAGGTAGGGTGCCGTTACTTCTGTTGACCGCAACAGGCTATCTTTTTCCATCATAGTCTGGTCCATATAGTCCTGCAAATCCATCTGCATGTAATGTATTGTGTTTAGGGAAAATAAATCACCCTCAAAACTGCAGTAATGACTTTATGTTGCATCCTCGGACCCAGCGTGTCAGACAGAGCCCTGCTTTCTACTCTCAATGACTAATTTGTTTCTGATAGTCACACAAGACTAAGTATGTCATTATTATGACTTAGTAAGTCAATATTTTGACAAAATAATGACTTACTAAGTCAAATTAATAAGCGTTTGCAATAAGCGTTTGAAAAAAAGAGTTAAAAGTGGGGCCAAATGCTGACATATGCTCAACTCATCATGCTCAATTTATTACAGCATTTGGGAAGCCTGTAGTTGATTTTTATTATGTAAATGTTATATTTTTATCAACATGTGATAGCAGGAACCCTGCCATTCAAAACTAGGCTGCTACATTACTAATGATTAATGTAATAGCAATAGGAGAGACTATTCATCCCTGAACACCATGGAGTTCATGTAGGCTTTATGATGCAGTTACATTATTATATCAACTATCAGAGACAGCTTCAGGAAACTCTTCATTTAACATAATGTCGTTTTTTGCTGCTTCAACACAGCTCAATCAACACAGAAAAAGGTCATGTGAAATAACTTAGTTGTTAACTGTAGGTCAATAATGCTTGTCTTTCTCTCAGACAGACACACGCATGCACGCACGCACGCACGCACGCACGCACGCACGCACGCACGCACACACACACACACACACACACACACACACACACACACACACACACACACACATTTTTATCGGATGCCTGCTTTGTGTTAACCGCACGGTGGTGTTTGAACATAGCAATATTTTACTGTTTGCATAACACACATATTCCATTCTTACAGTCTACATGAACTACAGTGTGATGATTATTCAGAATGTCATGTAATACTATTTGTAGTAAATCCACCCAGAAATGGTCATTATGGAAACTTAAACAGTTGTACTTCATTAAATCAATAAGCACTATTCATCATTTCCATGTCATCCTAAAAAAGGCCAGAAAACAAACAAAGCTGGCTGCCTTATAAAGGCCATCTTCTGCCCAGTCTGACATCTGGCGTTATGATGCTAAAGACCAGAGGAATTGTCCAAGGTAACCGTTACCCTTGTCAACACGAAACTGTTCATGGGCCTGTTAACCTTTTCTATTAGTCTTGTTTAAGCCATCACTCTGCAACAAGTTATGAGAGACATACAGAGAAAAGAAGAACACACAAAAGAACCAATTAAAGCTATAATTACCTGAGACTTCCTTTTTTTGCGACTGAGGCTGCCAGTCCAGTCACTGAAACGTCGAATGTGGTTTTTGATATAAGCTTTTTTATGGTAGCCAAACTCCGATCCAGACCGCTTCCGATGCTGTTCATGGTTGGGATACTGGTCCAAATCTTCGCTCATGGTGTGAGCTTTGGGCCTTCGACAGGGCAAGGTGTATGACGAATACTGGCGAGCCTCAAGGCTTCCCTCCTCCAAGTGAACATCCAAGACTGAAGCAAGGGAGGCTCGATTTGGCTGCTGGCCAATTGGAACCTCCTCTAAATGGGAGGACAGGTCTTTGGCTATGGGGAAGGTAGCAGCCATTGCAGAGTCCTTGTAGAGGCCTCCAGTGGACAAAGAGGATGGCTGTTCGGTCAAAGAGTCATGTTGGTGGATGGGGGAGTGCACTGGTGGCCTGATGGCAGAGCAGGGTTGATCCTGTTCGCAAAGTTCTGTGCTGGCACCCCAGGGAGAATCATACCAAGAACCATCGGAGCTGAGAGAGCTTCCTTTACTGGTTCTAGCAGTTGAAGAGGTAGAGGCTGGTGGGGGACCACTGCTGTGACCATCAGGCTCACTACTGCCAGAGCCGGGCAGACTAGAAGTAGAGGGTGAGTCCAAATTAGCAGAGAACTTTAGGAGTTGTACAGGACCAGAGACTTCATCCAGGAGGAGATCACTGTCTGAGGTATTGGTGAATTCCACTCTCAGACTACCATCCTTCTTGATCACAACTCGTGGGCTATTAGGTTTCACTAAAACCTGCTCTTTGTCTCTTTGACTATTCAGAGTGTAGCCATTGAGCTCTGCACCATAGGGGTTATCTTCAAAGTCATCAGACACATGCCGCCTGCGTATTCCACATCCAGTCGAGCGATGCCAGCGATGCTCATTCGGGCTGCCCCTCACTCCCCTTGAGGCATAGTCACTTTGACGGGCAGAATAAGGCTGTCTGCTTTTTGGAGGGGAGAGACAACCTCGGCTGACACATTTGGCCTTGTACCCTGAGCTCACTGGTGCACTTCTCCACCATTCGTGAGCTGACAGAGGGTCGTCTGTGGCTGACCCGATCTTCAGCGAGTATGGTTTCTGTGTCCCAGAGAAGCCAAAGCTGGTGGCTTTGAGGCCGTGAATGCTGTACTGGCTTTCAGAATTTCCCATTGCTGCCTGAAAAGGAAAATTAACATGAAGTCAGTGAGTTTATGCAGGTGGAAAGATAATGGTGCCCACTGTATATATGACATAATGCCTAACTCATCCCCTCTATACTGAATAATGAAGACATTCCTGCACACCTTGCATAGCAGTTACATTTAAATAGTCTCTTTCCTGAGTAAAATGGAAGCAGGTATAATATATTCCATCTGTTTTACAATCACACTTTCCCAGGCTGGACGGTTTCCATTTTATGCCATTATTCCAGAGAAAAGCGAGACAAACAATCTTAATGCTGTCATGGTTGTTATTATGTTCATAACACTCAATTAGTGACAGTATATTGTGACCAAGCAGCTTTTATTGTAGGTCTGATTTTACAACACTTGAAATAATATAACAACCACTGTCAGTCGTGGATTTTTTCATGCGACAGGATTAGGGATGATCCGATCAGGGTTTAATGCTGCCGATACTACCATCCATTAGTGAGATTGGCCAAAACCAATACAAATCACATGTATTAACAACTGAAGATTTTTTTAAATGTGTTTATGGTGCGTTCTGATGATAGTTTAACAATAACAACACAATATTTAAACTGGTTCCCTATTCTCTTTTATTACATACAATTGTTTGAGCAAAGCAATTAGTGCACAATACCTAAACAAAAGTAAAAACTACTGTGTACTACTAACTTAAATTATTTGGGTTTTTGCCCTCAAAGTTCTCCTGTGTCCAGGGGATTATTGCCTTAGTTTGTAAACATGAACAAAAACTACAAAACTGGATTTTGAGAAAATAAAAATATCGACCCTAATCACTCTAGTATTGCTCATATACAGAAACTCCCCTTGGTATCGACACTAACAATTTATGGATCGATTCACCATCCTCTTATATGTCATGTACTGACTGCAACATTGCTGACACACCAACAGTTGTTGTTATATTAACTTCACTCTATACTCTTATTAATCTACTTGTTAGTCAACTGTTAATAGCTGCTTACTTTCTGTTGCAAAGCGGTTTAAGTTTGCGAAGCAATTATTTATTGGTGTTGTTTTAAGTGAGCTTAGCGGTTAGCTTAGCTACTTGCTTGCTTTTGGTGTGTAACATGTTTAGCCTCGTCCTCCTGTGATAATATTACTGATAATGATATATAAGATACTAAGAAATTAGGTTTATTTTCCATCATATAGGTGATTATTATTAGCTTAGGGGAGTGGCTACACACTGTGTATGGATACACATAATTAGGTGTTAGTTGCTTGTCAGCCGGGGGACTAAAAATGCATATAGTGTCAGCCAGAAAGGATCAGCGTTTGTGATGGGCAATAAAAGGCATTAATCGGCAATGGCGATCATGTAGCTGTACGATACTGGCCAATCGAAAGGCATCCACCCTTCCATCTTTTTCCACATATCCAAAGTCGGGTCGCGGGGGCAGCAGCCTAAGCAGAGAAGCCTAGACTTCCCTCTCCCCAGCCACGTCATCCAGCTTTTACCGGGGGATCCCGAGGTGTTCCCAGGACAGCTAAGAGACATAGTCGCCCTAAGTGTCCTGGGTGTTCCGCGTGCCCTCCTACTGGTTGGATGTACCCTAAACACCTCCACAGGGAGGCTTTAGGGGAGCATCCTGACCTGACGTTAGAACCACCTCAGCTGGCTCCTCTTGATGTGGAGGAGCAGCGGCTTTACTCTCAGCTCTTTCCAAAAGCCAGAGCTTCCCGCTCTATTTGTAAGAGACAGCTCCGGCACCCGACAGAGGAAACTCATTTCAGCCACGTGTACCCGTGATCTTGTCCTTTCGGTCATAACCCAAAGCTCATGACCATAGGTGAGGACAGGAACGTAGATCGAACGGTAAATTGAGAGCTTTGCCTTTCGGCTCAGCTCCTTCTTCACCACGACGGATCAATACAGGGTCCGCATCACTGCAGATGCCGCACTGATCTGCCTGTAGATCTCATGATCCACTCTTCCCTCACTCGTGAATAAGACTCCGAAGTACTTGAACTCCTCCAATTGGGGTAAAATCTTCTCCCCAACCCAGAGATAGCACTCAAACCTTTTCCTAGCGAGAACCTTGGACTCAGGCTTGGAGGTACTTATTCTCATCCCAGTCACTTTCTTTCTCTTTCTTTCTTTAGTTTATTTCGAACATGAACACACTTACATCTTAATACGTCACACAATTTCATATCATTTCATTTTACATCATGCCCGAAAAGGAGTAGGAAGAAGCAAAGCTTATTTAATCCTACCTATTTCCCACTTCAAAGCGTTTACAATGATATAGAATCATTTACTGACCTTTTTATATAATAAAATAACATCTATGAATTAGTATACACAACAGTTTTATAATATGTAATTAATTAATTCAGTCATTATTAACATACTGAGATGAAGAATATATTATTTTTAATAAGGTTAGAAGTATTTCTCATAATTCTTCTTCTTTGTACTTTGTAAGCACTATTATTTTGAACAACCTCTTAAACTGGATCATATCAGTACAATTTTTAACTTCTTTACTTAATCCATTCCATAATTTGATTCCACATACTGATATGCTAAAAGTTTTAAGTGTTGTATGTGCATATAAATGTTTTAAATTATTTTTTCCTCTAAGGTTATATTTCTCCTCTTTAGTTGAGAAGAATTGTTGTACATTCTTTGGTAGCAGGTTATATATTGCTCGATTGCGAGCCGATCAAGTGAGAGCTGAAGTTCCAGCACAGATGAAACCAGCAGGACCACATCATCTGCAAAAAGCAGAGACCTAATCCTGCAACCACCAACCCAGATTCCTTCAATGCCCTGACTGTGCCATACCAGCCAAATTTGAAATTCAAAAAGCCTAGTAACCAGGGTCCAGCAGGCCCCGGCAGGTCCAGGACAAAGTCCTGGAGGGGGGTGCAGGAGGGCGAAGGTCCCCGACGCAAAATTAATTTCAGCATTCAGATAGGTTAGATTGTGGCTAAAACCTTCACATTTGTCATAATCAGAGGCAACTTTTGACACACAAAAACACTGCAAAAATGTGTCTAAATTTAAGTATTTAAAAAACTAAATAAAAAGACAGGGTGATATGACTATTTACAGTACTGGTGGGATAATAATGATAGATAATGATGCATATTATTTTTCAATAATTATGTAATTTATAAAAAAAAATTGTTATCCTTACTTGAGCATCCATCCATCCATCCATCCATTTTCTACCGCTTATTCCCTTCGGGGTCGCGGGGGGCGCATGCAAAATGTAATCATTATTGAACTTACTGTGTTATAATAAATCTATGCAGTCTGAATTGAAATCATCTCAGCTTGAAGAACATACATGTAATTTGTATTTGATTATTTGAATAATGACATCAGAGTAACTGACATAGGTACATAAATACAAAGTTAAAACGTATAGTACAGTGAGGTTACCATAATAGATGTCTTCAAAACTATGATTTTTTTTAAATTAAATTACTGTAGTTCTCAAAAAAAAAAATTCATAAAACATATTAATAATGTTGCAATATTTCAACATGCTACTCTATGGAAATAATATTATTGTCTGAATATCAAAATAAGAAAAATAAATAATAAAAAATTACCTATGATTTTAAAATAATATTATGTTAGTTACAAAATAAGGGAGAGGAAATTATGCATCTACTAAATTAATTCAGTTTTAGTGCGCATTTCCCTACTTACCAACAATGAACACTGAAGGAGACGTTTCCGTGATGAAAGCGGCAACTCCTTTCTTCAATGCCAACATTACTGCAGCATAAAGTGCAGTTTGTGTAATTTTCTCCTTTTCTTGAATGGATAATTATTCCTGGATAGGCTTTGGAATATTCTTTGGAATATTTATTTTTGGTTTAAGACTCGTTCTGCGATTTTTCTCCAGCTGATTCCATGACCGTCCATTCGGTTGAGAACAATGGCGATTTGGTGCCTAGCATACGGAATCGCTCGACAGGAAGTTATCAGAGCAGTGCCGATTATTTCGCGATTTCATTAATAAACATTTTTTAAAGGATTTTTAAGTTAATAATTTTTAATGGAAAACCGTAGTTTTTACCACTGCAGCTGTAAACCGGAATGGATTATCAAAAAACATACTCATTACGGGAAAACCGTAGTTGTTGGCAAGTATACTGTGCCTAGAAATTCCGTCCATAAAAGTTATGAACAGAACTGGTGACAAAGGGCAGCCCTGGCAAAGTCCAACCCTCATTGGAAACGGGTCCGACTTACTGCCTGCAATGCGTACCAAGCTTTGACACTGATCATACAGGGAACAAACCGCTACAATCAGGCGGTCAATACCCCATACTCTCTGAGCACTCCCCACAGGACTTCCCGAGGGACACGGACGGCTGAATGCCTTCTCTAAGTCCACAAAGCACATGAAGACTGGTTAGGCAAACTTCATCCACCCTGGAGGATCATGCAGAGTATAGAATTGGTCCACAGTTCCACGACTCGTCATATTCACGTCTTTGGATAAGCACACAATATGTAAGATATGCCACGTTATTAGATATTTTAAAATGATTCATTTGTGTGCCATCTGTGCTTCACAAATATATATAATGTGTATGATTTATAGTGTTCTAATGCAGTCAAATTCTCCCCACTAGTGTTGATCTGATATCAATAATTTGGTATTGGTACCAAAATGTAGTTTGATACTTTTCAAAATAAAGGGCACCACCAAAAATTTCATTATTGGCCTAATTTGAACAGAAAATCTTATGATACATCAAACCAGAGGTGGGTAGTAACGCGCTACATTTACTCCATTACATCTACTTGAGTAACTTTTGGGATAAATTGTACTTCTAAGAGTAGTTTTAATGCAACATACTTTTACTTTTAGTTGAGTATATTTATAGAGAAGAAACGCTACTTTTACTCCGCTCCATTTATCTACATTCAGCTCGCTACTCGCTACTGATTTTTATCGATCTGTTAATGCACGCTTTGTTTGTTTTGGTTTGTCAGACATACCTTCAAAGTAGGATCTATCGCATGCCTGCGTTTCACCAATCAAATACAGTCACTGGTGAAGTTTGACTCCGTTTCACCAATCAAATGCAGTCACTGGTGACGCTTGACTCCGTTTCACCAATCAAACAGAGCCAGGCGGTCACATGATTAACAAGCCTAAGCTTACATGAACTCAACGTCAAATTTGAGGAAGCACATTGCGGTAAGTAACCTTAGTAGACATTTTGGCTGTCACTGTAGGCTGATGTTAGCTTCCCTGCTATGAATCACTGTCAAATGTACATCGTGTGGGGACATTTATTAACGCACTGCAGCTTCATAGACACACACACACACACACACACACACACACACACACACACACACACACACACACACACACACACACACACACACACACACGCACAGTCGCACACACACACATACACACACGCATGCATAGAAACACCAATCAGTGTGTTCCCAGGTGCAGCCCACACCTATCAGTTTATGGTTTGCGTAAAGGCTAACTTTTTATTTTCCTTTGTAATCTCTGCCTACTGAGCCTATGGTGCTGTTAAGTTATTGTGGCTCAATTTGCGTTAATTTTTTTTAATGTTAATGTATTATTATTTAATATATATTATTGTTTTAGTTGCTTAAGAGTTGTTCCTGGCTTTGAATTTGCTCATTGCTATTTTTTAAGGTTTTGTGCATTATATGTTGCCGTCATCATTAAACGAACAGGTTACTCATCAGTTACTCAGTACTTGAGTAGTTTTTTCACAACATACTTTTTACTTTTACTCAAATAAATATTTGGGTGACAACTCCTTACTTTTACTTGAGTAATAAATCTCTAAAGTAACAGTACTCTTACTTGAGTACAATTTCTGGCTACTCTACCCACCTCTGCATCAAACATGTGTTTCTTATTGCACTCAAAAAAATATTTTAGAACTAAATCGGCATTAAAAAAACAGTGAACATACAGGCATGTAAGCACCCTTTGAGAAAAAAGAGGACAATTGAAAATAAAAAAGAGGAACATTTCTATCAGCAAAAAGCGCTGCCATGCAAATCCCAAAATAACATTTTGAAAATCAAGACTACATTTCCTGCAATTGGGTGCATTTGTACACTTTTTTTTACCTTTAGGTTTATTTTTATCCACCAACCTCTTTTGGTTGCCTTTTAGACACATGTCCCGTGTAATTGGATCACAGAATATTTACTAAATCATTTACTAACATTATTATCATTGAAAATGTAATGTAAAATTCTTTAACATACATGCAAAGAACTCAGAAAACATTTCTCATTTGGCAACTCTATCCTTTAGCAACGCACCCTTGGGCAATATACTTCCGGTGTTGTGACCCCTGTTTACAATCCATTGATTGATTGATTGATTGATTGATTGAGACTTTTATTAGTAGGTTGCACAGTGAAGTACATATTCCGTACAATTGACCACTAAATGGTAACACCCGAACAAAATCACATCAAAAATATACATTCTCGCTGGCTACTAATAAATACTCTAGAACAGGGGTCACCAACGCGGTGCCCGCGGGCACCAGGTCGCCCGTAAGGACCAGATGAGTCGCCCGCGGGCCTGTTCTAAAAAAATAAATAAATTTAAAAAAAATAATAATAATAATAATTTTTTTTATTTTTATTTTTTAATTAAATCTACATAGAAAAAACAAGATACACTTTCAATCAGTGCATCAACCCAAACAACCTCCCCCATGCACACTCATCCACACCCACTCACACAAAAGGGGTTATTTCTTTCTGCTACCAATATTCTGGTTCCCACAACATAGACAACACATCTGCAAGGGACACAGTCCCTAAAGCACACATGATTGTATAGGCTGCTGGTCCACTAACATTTTCATTAATTACTATTTTTTATGTAATTATTTTTATATTGTTTTACTTTCTTTTTTATCCAAGAAAATGTTTTTTATTTATTTATCTTATTTTATTTTATTTTTTAAAAAAGGGTCTTATCTTCAACAGACCAGGTTGTCAATGAAATTAGATTTGTTTAAAGGGTTTTTTAAACCAGGCCCAGTCCAGATAATGTCCAAGTCGGACTCAGCAACACACCCCTTCATTCATGTACACAGAAAAAAATTAGGGAACACAACAGATTGCATATAATTTATAAACAAAATTACATTTTCAAAATAAACATTTATGTACAGTCCAGATTATGTCCAGGTCACTCAAATTGGGGAACACAACAACAGATATCATATAATCTATAAACATAATTATACTTTCAAAATAAGCCTTTGAGGACTTCTCATCTTTTTTTTAATGTTTTTTGGCATCATTATCGTTTTCAACCATGTAACTTTCTAAAGTTAGAAAATACTGAATAAATGTTTTAAAGAAAGTAATACTAAGTGAATATCTGTTTTTGGCCTTAAAATAAACATTTTACCGAGTACTATAATTAAATTGAGTAAATCATGATTGTCAATGAACTCTCCTAAAATAACAGAAACCACATTAAGCTTCATAAACAAACCAATCCTTAAACACATTTTTTGAACTTCCACCCAAAACAAAGACACAATATGACAATACCAAAACAAATGTAGGGTGGATTCAGGCTCCTGACAACAAAATCGGCAATCATCTGACTCTGTCATATTCCATAATTTTAACATTTTCCCTGTGGGTAAGAAGTTATAAATAATTTTAATTTGAAAATAACGATTTTGCACATCGATAGTGGTTTTATAGATTAGTTTGAATATGGCATCCCATGGCAACGGGCAGTCAAAAAAGTCCTCCCATTTTCCATTTGTGTTGTATGAGGCAGCCTTCAAAGATTTCTTTATTAAATAAAAATTATATATTTTTCTATTTATTTTAGTTCCTTTTTGCCAACTAGAATTTCTTATTAGAGGTTTAAAAACTAATAATTTAGTAGTTCCATAATTAATTATTTGTTTCCATCTTTTCCCAATTACTCCAGTTAGTTGATAAAATGAAAAGCTTGAGCAAGCATCACCATACATAGCTCTAAATTCATCATACTTCATAATTTTACCATTCTCATTGATAATATCATTGACAAAAATGATTCCTCTTTCAAACATATTTTTCCAAAAGAAAGGCTTTCCATCTATTACAATATTAGAGTTCATCCATATTAACTGCTGCAAAATATCGTCTCTTTTTTCTGGCACATAAAATTGAAAACACCACTATGAGTGGATTGTTTCCTTTATGAACCCCGCCATGTTTCCCAGCAGACTCTCTGGGAGGGGATCACTTGTAAAAAAGGATACAATTTCTTTTGATACAGTACATGTTTTTTGTCCAACAGGACATTTGTGTACCACTCAATGTTTAAATACATATTTGGAACAATTGATGCTTTTAAAGACAGACACATAGCTTCAAGGTTGAGAAGTTTCAGGCCCCTATATTCATACTGTTTGTACAAAACCTTTTTTTAATCTTTTCTGGTTTGCCGTTCCAGACAAAATCGAAGACCCTCCGCTCATAAATCTTAAAAAAGTTTTGTGATGGAGCTGGTAATGACAAAAACTAATAAATAAATTGAGGAATAATTAACGAGTTGGCAATAGACATTTTACCATACAAGGTTAGGGATTTCCCTTTCCATAATTGCATAATTTTGTCCAGCTTTCTTAGTCGATTATCATAATTTACTGAGCCTAGCGGTAGAAAATGGATGGATGGATGGATAGATATTCCAGATTTTCTGGGACAACAACACCAAGTATGTTAACTGGTCCATCTGTCCACAAAACAGGCACTTTGCATTCCATTCGAAAGGACGTTCCCTTTAGATTTCCGATCCTTAACATTTTACATTTATCATAATTAAGCTTAAGGCCAGATTGCTGTGAAAATATGTACAAAAGATTAAGAAGGTTCCGCAAACAATGAGGAAAAATATTATCTTTGTGAATCAGCCTTTTCTGACATGAACTTCATCAAGAACAAACACAGAACACGCCTCACTGATGCACATCTGCAAGACTCATTAAGAGTTGCAGTGTCAAGTTACACACCAGAGTACAACATACTAGTTAACAGCATGCAATGCCAGGCTTCCCACTAACTGACAAAGAAACAGATAACAGATTTGGTGTCCAGTTCAATGTGTGACATGATTTAAAAATTTGAGAGTTTACTTTTGTATTTTACATGAGTTATTATTTGTACAAACATGGTGCAAAGTAATTCATGATTTGTTAAAAAATGTTAGTGGCTAGCTAGTTAAAATGGGATATTGTGATTTCACAAGACTGTCTTAGAAGTGATCATTTGAAAATGTTCAATTTGAAAAATGTGTACTTAGAGAAAATATAAAAATAAAGTGTTGCATATTGATATTTATCTGTTTCTATATATATTTATTGTGAGAAATCATTAAGATGATCAGTGTTTCCACAAAGATAAATATCATTAATGATTAATAATAACAGAGTTAAAGGTAAATTGAGCAAATTGGCTACTTCTGGCAAATTATTTAAGTGTGTATCTAACTGGTAGCCCTTCGCATTAATCAGTACCCAAGAAGTAGCCCTTGGTTTCAAAAAGGTTGGTGACCCCTGCTCTAGAACTACAACTGGTTTGGAACTAACAGTGGATTGCAATTATCCAAATATGATTAGCAGCAAAGTGGACAGACATCAATACTGTGGCTCGTAGGGCAAACGGAGGCATGTACGCTAGCTAGCTAGATGGTTAGCTAACTAGCAAGCGTTTTTCGGTGGTCTCAACCATGGTCTTAACTGTTTTTCTTCCATTCATTCACTTTCATGCTAGCAATGAGAAAAATCTCACCAATTAATTTTTCCCCCCCCCAAAGCGATCATGAAAACAATTGTGGTAGTTAATGATGCCGCACGTTTACGCCATGCTTTGAACTTGATAAAGAAAAGAACAAAACTTTAAGGTCGACCCACAATGTATTGCGTTTATGACGTCACACTTTCAATCCCTATTGTAGCCACCTACGATGTGTTGTGAGCATGTTTAGCTATTCCTCAACCTGCAGGGAAGATACATACTTGTAAGAAAAGTAGTTTATTCATGGCCATGGGGGCAAGGATTGGTGATTTAGAAGTAGCTAAACACTGTGGAGGCAAGTTGGTCACTAGGTAGCTAGCTAGCAAGGTTTCTACAACGCATTGCTTTACCTTTATCGTTAGTTATGAAGCCAAAATATGTCTATTCTCCTTCTTCTGTCTCCACTCCGTTTCCGCTTGTAAGTGCTCTGTGTGTGTGTTGACTCATATTCACATTGGCTCATATTACCAGCAATGTCACCACGGCACGCCATTAGGCACATGAAAAAAACGTACCAGTATTTTCAAAGGCAGTATCGTACCTTTTTTAATTAATCAATCAATGCCTCAGACTTTATTAGTACAAGTTTACCGTACAACCCAACTTCCCACAGAAGATGATGCCCTCAGACTCACCTGTATCAAATTTTCACATCCAAGCTCCTCTCAAAGTAAACCATTTTCTCTGTAGCCTTGCTCATCTGAAACACATAGAGTCAGTCTTCAGTATTTTGCTCAACACTGTAATTTAAATGTGTGTATTTTCTGCACCAATAAAAAAAGGAAGATGACTTTGTAAATATGCGTTTCTACAAGTGTTTGTACAACAAAGCCAGTAAAAAAGATATAAGCCTTTTCGAGAAGTTAAGTGTCTCACTTTTGGAGTTGTAAGACTTTCTGTGTCTGCGGAGGGAATTGTTTTTTACTGGCACTTTCGCAAAAATGAATCAGACTAAGTTCTTGAGTTGAAAAAGTTGCCTTTACATAAAGCATACAACTGTTTTAGGGGGTGAACATGAATTCCATCAAAATGTCAAGTTGACAAGCTCTGTAAGTCTCAGTAAAGTAACATAATGCCACTTTGGGCTAAAGCACACCCCGTTTAAAATGATCCCCACCCAAAAGGCTTCTCAATCAGCAAATCATAATAAAACTGAAAGCATGCTTCCACTCCCCAAATACATAATGATGTTATTTTTGCAAACAGTTGACAATATTTCTACCGGACAAGCGGTAAAAAATGGATGGCTGGGGATGGAATCGTAACTGGTTCCGTTTTCTTTAACTGGGTATTATTATAAAATTATTCAGGTCAAAAAACTAAAACCAGAAATGGCAGAGGAGCAATCTTTGAGGAAGTGTGGGGTATTTTTGGTGAAGCAGTGTGACTTTTGTATGTGAAATAATGCAACCCTCTTACATGCATGTAGTTCACACTCCCAGAAGCCTTGCAAGAAGAACTAACTCTGTTAAGCATTCACAGCACATGTATAGGGTTACAGAGCAAGCACTGTGGTGCCAAAAGCCTTAACCTACGAGATTAAGTGATGTGCAATGAGGTGAGATTAATTAAATTGGCTGCTCAAAAAGAGTGAGTTTAACACACATATCAAAATTAATTCCATGGGGCAAAGGATTTAAAGGCCTACTGAAACCCACTACTACCGACCACGCAGTCTGATAGTTTATATATCAATGATGAAATCTTAACATTATAACACATGCCAATACGGCCGGGTTAACTTATAAAGTGACATTTTAAATTTGCCGCTAAACTTCCGGTTCGAAACGCCTCTGAGGATGACGTATGCGCGTGACGTAGACCGGCGAACACGGGTATGCCTTCCACATTGAAGCCAATACGAAAAAGCTCTGTTTTCATTTCATAATTCCACAGTATTCTGGACATCTGTGTTCGTGAATCTGTTGCAATCATGTTCATTGCATTATGGAGAAGGAAGCTGAGCAAGCAAAGAAGAAAGTTGTCGGTGCGAAATGGACGTATTTTTCGAACGTAGTCAGCAACAACAGTACACAGCCGGCGCTTCTTTGTTTACATTCCCGGAAGATGCAGTCAAGATGGAAGAACTCGGATAACAGAGACTCTAACCAGGAGGACTTTTGACTTCGATACACAGACGCCTGTAGAGAACTGGGACAACACAGACTCTTACCAGGATTACTTTGATTTGGATGACAAAGACGCAGACGTGCTACTGTGAGTATGCAGCTTTGGCTTCTAAACATTTGATCGCTTGACCGTATGTGCGCAACTTTTTTTTGCGTATGTACGTAACTTTTTAAAAATATATAAGCTTTATGAACCTTGGGTTAGGTGAACGGTCTTTTGGGCTGAGTGATTGTGTGTGTTGATCAGGTGTTTGAATTGTATTGGCGTGTTCTATGGAGCTAGGAGCTAGCAGAGGAGCTAGGAGCTAGCGTAACAAACACGCAGGTGTTTTTATGCAGGATTAATTTGTGGCATATTAAATATAAGCCTGGTTGTGTTGTGGCTAATAGAGTATATATATGTCTTGTGTTTATTTACTGTTGTAGTCATTCCCAGCTGAATATCAGGTACCGTGAGTATGCAGCCTTGGCTGCTAAACATTTGACAGCTTGACCGTATGTGCGCGTCACGTACGTAACTTTTTAAAAATATATAAGCTTTATGAACCTTGGGTTAGGTGAACGGTCTTTTGGGCTGAGTGATTGTGTGTGTTGATCAGGTGTTTGAATTGTATTGGCGTGTTCTATGGAGCTAGGAGCTAGCAGAGGAGCTAGGAGCTAGCGTAACAAACACGCAGGTGTTTTTATGCAGGATTAATTTGTGGCATATTAAATATAAGCCTGGTTGTGTTGTGGCTAATAGAGTATATATATATGTCTTGTGTTTATTTACTGTTGTAGTCATTCCCAGCTGAATATCAGGTACCGTGAGTATGCAGCCTTGGCTGCTAAACATTTGACAGCTTGACCGTATGTGCGCGTCACGTACGTAACTTTTTAAAAAATATATAAGCTTTATGAACCTTGGGTTAGGTGAACGGTCTTTTGGGCTGAGTGATTGTGTGTGTTGATCAGGTGTTTGAATTGTATTGGCGTGTTCTATGGAGCTAGGAGCTAGCAGAGGAGCTAGGAGCTAGCGTAACAAACACGCAGGTGTTTTTATGCAGGATTAATTTGTGGCATATTAAATATAAGCCTGGTTGTGTTGTGGCTAATAGAGTATATATATGTCTTGTGTTTATTTACTGTTGTAGTCATTCCCAGCTGAATATCAGGTCACCCCCGGCTCTCACAGCATCTTCCCTATCTGAATAGCTTCAACTCCCCACTAGTCCTTCACTTGCACTTTACTCATCCACAAATCTTTCATCCTCGCTCAAATTAATGGGGAAATTGTCGCTTTCTCGGTCCGAATCTCTCTCACTTCATGCGGCCATCATTGTAAACAATAGGGAACTTTGCGTATATGTTCAACTGACTACGTCACGCTACTTCCGGTAGGGGCAAGCCTTTTTTTTTTATCAGATACCAAAAGTTACAATCTTTATCGTCGTTGTTCTATACTAAATCCTTTCAGCAAAAATATGGCAATATCGCGAAATGATCAAGTATGACACATAGAATAGATCTGCTATCCCCGTTTAAATTAAAAAAATTCATTTCAGTAGGCCTTTAAGGTCTTCAAGTTCAAGGGCAGGTTTAAGATCCAATGATAGAGAACAACTATGTCATAAGGATACAATAATTGTTTATGTTTATTATGTGTAACTGAAGCAATTGGGGCAAAATGGAGTGCACCATTTGGCTGTAACAAGCGGCGGCATTGTTGTCACCTAGTTTGTGGTCTTAAGAAAACGTAAAGGAAGTTTCCAAATATAGTCAAATGTCCAACTTTCTTTAGTATATCATTTATGAAATCCAACACATTTCAACAAATTAAGGTATTAATTTATCCTATTTCTGCTAACATTTTACCAATACCAGATTACCAATATCACCAAGCAATTAAGTGATCCAGTGTTTATGTTTAACACAGTTATTTGAATGAGGACTAATTGAACCAAAGTGCTTTTAAGAGTAAAGAAATCGAAAGCAGCTGCCAACAAGGGTCCTCTTTCTTTTCCTACCGCTACTGACACGTTCCTTGCAAAGTTTATTCAGGCAGAGCAGGGATGTGAGTGAAATGCTTTAAAGGCGTGCCAGCAGAAAAACCGAAAGGCACACACACACTTGCCTTCTGCTGCGACTTCAACCGGACTATTGTGCAACTTTTCAGGCGTACAAGACAAGTCTGCCTTTAAGCTGCAGCCACATTTGAGTCTAAACACTCCCTTCTTCCATCTCCCATCTCTCCTCAATAGATTTCCCACAAGCCATCTGCTCAGGGGCCAAGGGACCCCGACGCTCTTCGACACACCCAGTGACCTGGCATTCTTCTACCGCTGCCCTTGAGTAACTCCCACGTAAGCTCCATGTTTAGTCTGGTATTGTGTTGGGTCTGGAGTTGGGGAGTGGGCCACACCTCAACATGGTACAAACACTGATTTAAGAAGCAAACTTTCCTTAAACGAAGCCACTATACATCTGGAGAGCTTCAACAGACACTCAATTCCGACCCTTTTTGTCATCTAATCTTACCTTGTAGAGGAAAAGGGGAGAAGCCAGCTTGTGACACAGCAGCTTGGCAAGCAAGGCAATCCCCCCCAGTACGACAAGAAACAGTGATATCATCTTGCAGTTTTTAAATCAACATCACTGCAGTGCCCTGAGAAAAAAGCTCAATATATTTTCCTAGACACAGAGAAAGTCAATAAAAGGCCAACAATAGGCCCTACTCCCTTTAAAATAAAATAAAATAATTATTTCAAATGACTACTAAATTGAGCAAAGTACTCACATGACCTATCAAGGCATTTTGCTTTCAAGAACAATGAGGTCATTTGTTATTGCTGTGTAAATGACTACTTGTGATTACACACTCTCTCTCTCTCTCTCTCTCTCTCTCTCTCTCTCTCTCTCTCTCTTTCTCTCTCTCTCTCTCTCTCTCTCTCTCTCTCTCTCTCTCTCTCTCTCTCTCGACATGGCTTAAATTCCAAACTTGTATAATGTTTTTGTGTAGGGAAAACAACAATTGCTCATTTTCCCGGAATTCAAACCACATCAGGGCGAACACTGCTAATGTATAAATCCTGCACTGAAAAGCCTTCATTACTGTGCGGTGGACACACCTAGACCAATCAAAAGTTCATCAATATGCGCTTTTTAAGTGCCTTATAGTATAAGTATATAATATAAATGAATATATTATACTTTTTAGAGGCATATGCATAGTATTCTGCCATTAAAAAGTACAAAAACCTTGGCAGGAACAGCAGCAGAAGTGATTAAACCGTTACAAAGCAACTCAATTAAGGTCCAGCTTCTGTACATTACACAAAAGCGGAAAGCACATTAAATATGAACTAAAGCATGGCTTTGTTTGGACTCAATTAAGCAACTCACACGTGCAAACACATTGCAACACCTGTGCATATCAACATGGGGATCCAAATTGGCAAGCCCACAACCCCGAACACCACTTAATCTAGTAAGTAGGACAAACAAAAGGGAGGGAAAGAATACAAGAGCCCATAACATGTCTTACCTCTGCTGCACCGGCCTTTAATCTAAAAGCTCTTTGGAGAGATTGCAAAGGCAAAATCTAGCTGCTGTTGTGTCACCTCAAAGTGGATTCTCCCTGCGAAGCCTTGTTGAGTCTTAAAGCAACAGACACATGCTGCATCTGACACACACACACACACACACACACACACACACACACACACACACACACACACACACACACACACACACACACACACACACACACACACACACACACATACACACACACGCACACACACACACACACACACACACACACACACACACACACCTCTCAGAACCTCTACTTTTCCGTTGGCTTGAATTGGAGAAGGATGTAGGACTTGTTACAGCCAAGGCAGTTTTCCATAGCTGCCTGCGACGATTGGGCGAGACAAGCAGGCGTGTAGTGGCTGCAGTTTTGCTTTACAGGCACTGGGGAGAGCGTGATGACTGGAGCCCTTGTCTCATCCAAAATAGCATAATGACCCCAGAAGGAAGCAAAGGTGGCCAGCTACTGGGAAAACTGTGTGTGTGGTTCAGCCAGACTGGGAAAGATTGCTAGATGGTTAAGCTACTTGTTTCCTGGGGACAGAGCAGCAAATTGTCCAAAAAAAGGGACTTCAAACATTCTCTGGTAGTGGAATTCGGGAGATGCTTTTGAAATGTTGTGACCAAGCCATTACCCCAGCGGAAAAGCACTGGAGACCGCCAGTGGTTTAAGCCCCACGCATGCCTCTGTTTGTATATGGATCACATAACTGTGGTCACATAGTCTAGAAGGGCTCATTTAGAAGGCCACAGCAGTAGGATCAGCAGTGGCCAATGGTTGGCAGACTGTTTGCTAAAGCTGCTAAAGACAATCTCACAGGAGCTTGTTGGCTGAACATTAAGCTCCATTTCCACTAAGCAGAAAGGTTCCGTTTGTGACACAACGGTATTGCCATTTATTTACATTGTCAAACTAATAAATCCTGATATCAGTTTTAATTCACTGGCACTTCACAGGGTGATATTATTTTAAAACATATCCTGTCAAGCTTAACTATACATCTTGGTGGAAATGTTGCATTTTAGAGCAGCATGCTAATCTCATTTGGATGAGTCTTTGTTTGAACATCCTAAATGTCGTGCCCAAATCACGCAATATGAGCAGCTGCGTAATAGGCATCCATCAGCCTGCTGCTTGCCTTGGAAACATCAGGCCCAGCAGGACTCGCCAAGGCTAAACAACATTGTTAACAATACAATAGCTGCTGTTGAGTAGTCTGGGCTGCTATCAAAGCCCTTTGTCTGCAGAAGCTCAAAAGGTTGGTCAACAACACTCTTGGAGGGATTGGAAGGCATGAGAAGAGAAATAAAGCAAGCTAATAGTACCAAAGTGATGCATATTCAAACACAGCAGGTGCTGGGCTTTCATTCTGCTCCGACCAAAAGTTAAGACTTTTATGAAGTTCAATTACGGAACAAATTTCTTCAGTAACCAACCAAACAAACAACTGATGAGGCAAAATAAAAAGTTATTTGCTTGTTACAGTTTGTTTTCATCTTGTGAATATTTTGCTAGTAATCAGACAGCTAATGATATTTTACAATGTCCCATTAGGATGCAAGATTAGTTTTATAGTTTACTAAGTAGATACCCTTAAATATAGAAAAACACCTGCAACTATTTATTAAAATGTTTCTATACTAACATTCAAAGCTAAATAAAATAACTGCAAAGCCAGACTTAAGTCATTCTGATGGATGACCTTTTTAAACTTGGAGGGCGCGTAAACCAAGTAGATGTTTTTACAGCAGGTATTTTATGTCAATTTCAGCCACAGGTTAAATCCAATAAATCACATTTAATGAAAATAAAATTCCCACTGGGGCGAGTGATGCTCATGGGACTCGGATGACAAATGAAAGAGAGCCATTGGAAGAGTCAGTGGAAGAAATGAGAAGTGTTTGCAAATACGTTTTATCTCCCTTCTAAAGAATAAAGTCTGTCCCCCGACCAATGGCTGGGGGTGGCTTACAATTTGCCGAGTGGGACTGCAGTCAGACGTATTTTGTAAATGACATCAGTTTATGGGCTATAAATGTATCCTAATTGGTCATGTTAACTAAGATGTTGTACCTTGCCACACCCACAAACAAGGATTCAATCTATGCAGTCTAGAGGATTTATAGAAGGTCAGGGGAAATGGGGTGGGGTGAGGACGGATAGAATTCACTTAGGATATGGCAGTTTAAATCAGCGTCTAAGTTCAAGTCTTTATTTGGTGGTTGAAGTCCAACTCAAAATTATTTTTTTTCCAAAATTAGGCTCTTTGCTGCATTACAACAATAGCTACATATTTATCTAAATAAAACATGGCAGTAAAATACATTGCGAAATGTCAAATCGGCTTCTAAAAAGTGTGTGCTCAATGTGTTGTGCTTACTTTTCTTTTCTCGACAGTAGTGGTGCTGGAAAAAAAAATCGATTCAAATTCGAAAAGTGATTGTGATTTATAACGATTCTAAATACCGTATTTTCCGGACTATAGGGCGCACAGGTAAATAAGCCGCACCCACTAAATTTTAGAAGAACGAAATATTTTTCCACCGGACTATAAGACGCACATATATACGTTGTGAAATGAGTCATTCACACAGAAAGATTTTTTAAATGATTATTTACGCACCTTAATTATTTCCAAACGGTGTCTGTAACGCGGCAGTATAACGATTGATTAAGCAAAACAGAAGTCATCGTCAAGGACCCACTAGCTGCGGAAGATAGCTTTCCAATCAGCGAAACAAACGTTGACTTTGGGGCGGGGGGCGTGATAGGGGGCGTGGTTAAGAGGGGAGGAGTATATTTACAGCTAGAATTCACCAAGTCAAGTATTTCATATACACTGTACAAACACATATACACATTCTGTACATATACAAGTACATATGCATACGTACACTCATGCACATAATCACGTTTCATCAAACATATATTAACGTTGTTGCCCTAGGGTAAACTGGGTATAACACATGGCACACTGACAAAGCTTAACCTATTGTTACTATAACAATCTACAATGTTAATGTAGGTTGCTTCTCTTTCTCCCCCTCCATTTTTCTGCATTCTTTCGTATCTCAAGTTATCATTATGTATATGTATTGTTGCATTTGAACAACTGTATTGTTGATAATAAAGATAAATTATTGGTATTGTTCATTATCAATAGCGCTATTTCTATTGGTATTTGTATTGCTCCATTTGTAGTGTAATAATGCTCATTGTCATTTCTGTATTATTTTTTATTTTTGCTAACTGCTTATTTGCTATCACTTTTACCATCATATTTGTACATGTCATATTTGCTGATGTTGCTCTATTGTTGTTGTTGTGTTTGCTGTTGTTGTTTTTGTCTCTCTGTCTAATCCCCCTCTTGTCCCCACAATTTCCCCCTCTGTCTTCTTTTTTTTCTCTTTCTATCCCCTCCTGCTCCGGCCCGGCTGCACCAAATGATAATATAAATAAATGTTTTATTATTTATTTATTCATAAAGAAATACAATCATGTGTGCTTACGGACTGTATCCCTGCAGACTGTATTGATCTATATTGATATATAATGTATATATTGTGTTTTTTATGTTGATTTAATTAAAAAAATATATATATATCTTTTTTTTTTTCTTGTGCGGTATCAATTGGTCCGCGTGGTTGGGTACCACTGCCCTACGTCAACAACACGGTTGGCAGCCCGTCGGTGCGCAGCTCGTACATCGCCACCCTCAGCAGCCTGACCAGCGTCGGCTTTGGCAACGTGTGCGCCAACACGGATCTTCTCCATCTGAACCATGCTCATCGGCGGTATGCCGGACGCCTCGTATGGAATAACGTGATTGGGCAGGCACGCTGTTTATATCGTGGGAAAGCGGAGGTGAAAAAAGGCTGTCCTCACTCAGGTCCGCATGGAGCTGGAGGGGGCGTGGCCTCCAGCGCCGGCTGAAAATCGGGAGATTTTCGGGAGAATATTTGTCCCGGGAGGTTTTCGGGAGAGGCGCTGAATTTCGGGAGTCTCCCGGAAAATCCGGGAGGGTTGGCAAGTATGATAATTTTGTCCTGCACTTCAGGCACATTAACACCAGCATGTTGTTTACTTAAAATCCTTATTGAACAGTTTTTTTTTTTTTTACATGATAGCTCTCTAGTCCCATGTCCCGAACGACCGAATAGCTTTGCAAATAATAATAACGGCCTCTGCCGCAAATTGTTCAGAAGTTGCGCAGTCAATCTTCACAAAGGTATTTTCCTCTGGTTTATAAGAGAGGAGTTCCAGTGTAGACAGATGTAGATGTCGTCACTTCACAGGAAGGAAACACAGTATCTAGTCAACAACAGCTGCAGTTGCTCCTTCTGGAGACACTTCCCCTTAGTGTTTTAGAAGAGAATTACAAGTTTGGCGCCACCCCCCACAGAAGAACTATAAATCAAACAAGGCGCCGTCAGGGGGGACGCAAGCTACGCAATGCGAGAGTATAGTCTATGCTTTACAGAAGTTCTTGGGCAAGACATTTTACCCACTTGCTCCCAGTGCCAGCCACACTGGTTTAAATGTACCTTAAAGATGTAAATAATGGGTTTCACAATGTAAAGCACTTTGAGTCTGTCGAGAAAAGCGCTATATAAATATAATTCAAAATTCACACAAGTCCTGTATTGTCAGTTGTGTCCCAATGACGTTTGACAACATACAAATTGCTGGACAAAGGTTTTTCAGTTATCTCTAAAGATTAATACTCTTAAAGAACCATTTCTAAAAGTCCACATAATACATTTATTTGTTCATTTTTAGCTAACAGGTTTGCTATCTGACAGTTTCGGGGGTTTGAGGTGTCAAACATTTTTTTTAAAAAGGTATAACAATGTAGTTACGGTAACCTTATTCCAACTAAATTGTTTTTAGAAGTAAATTTCAACAATATTTTAAAATGGAATACAGCACTTTAAAGGGGAACTGCACTTTTTTATTTTATTTTGCCTATCGTTCACAATCATTATGAGAGACAAGAAGACATATGCATTTATTTTTTAATGCATTGGTGATATTGTTATTATAAGCACTAACCAGACAAACTATTTTTAGTGGCGCAATATCCCAAAGACCTGAAAAGCTTTGTGCTGCTATGTTTACATCAACAGCTGGGAGCTGCAAAGTTTGTTCTAGATCAGTGGTTCTCAAATGGGGGTACGCGTACCCCTGGGGGTACTTGAAGGTATGCCAAGGGGTACGTGAGCTTTTTTTAAATGTCTGTCAAAAAAAGCTGTGAAAAGAAATGCAACAATGTTCCATAAATATTTATGTTAAAGATTTCTTTTTTTGTGAAGAAATGTTTAGAATTAAGTTCATGAATCCAGATGGATCTCTATTACAATCCCCAAAGAGGGCACTTTAAGTTGATGATTACTTCTATGTGTAGAAATCTTTATTAGGGTCCGCCCTGTACCCTGTATAAAGGACTCCCACAGGGAGTCCTTTATACAGGTACAAAGGAACCTATTGTTATTGTAAGGTTTTATTATTATTATTATACCGACCCCACAAAAAACTGTAATTTGACCCACTTAACATGCTTCAAAACTCACCAAATTTGACACACACATCAGGACCTGCGAAAATTGCCATCTAATAAAAAACCAAACCCCAAAAATCAAAATTGCGCTTTAGCGCCCCCTACGAAAAAACAAAAACAAACTTCCTGTAACTCCCACTAGGAAGGTCGTAGAGACATGAAACAAAAACCTATATGTAGGTCTGACTTAGACCTACATTTCATAATTTCACATCCTCGGGCAAAAACCAACAGGAAGTTGGCAATTTCCCATTTAAGACAAAAATGTACTAAAAACACTCATTTTTGCCTCTTTGAGCTGTAATTTGACCCCCTTAAAATACTTCAACACTCACCAAACTTCTCACACACATCGGGACTGGTGGAAATTGCCAACTAAAAAAAAAACGAACCCCAAAACTCAAAATTGCGCTCTAGGGCAATTTTTGAATAAAACAGAGACAAAACTGCTTCTCAGAGGAAAACTCAGACAAAACTGCTTGTAACTTCCGGTAGGAACATCTTAGAGACATGAAACAAATACCTCTATGTAGGTCTCACCTAGACCTACATTTCTTAGATTGACATCCTTCAGCAAAAATCAACAGGAAGTTTGCAATCCCTCCTTCAAAACAAAAGTTTTGTTAAAACCGGTCACCAAACATCAAACATTATCTCCTCTGAGCGCGTTTGTCGTTTCGGCTTCAAACTACTATAGGAGAGAGATTGAACCCTTCTGATTAAAAGTTGACAACGGCGTTTCGTTAAGTGCTACCGTTTTGATTTTACGTGCCTTCAAAGACCCGCAGCACTAAAGTTGCTCCGCTGCTGTGATTTTACGCGCCTTCAAAGAAAAGAACCACTGTGCCGCAACACCTAGGGAAAAGACACAGACACAACTTCATCTAACTCCCAGTACGAATATCGTAGAGACACGAAACAAAAACCTCTATGTAGGTCTCACTCAGGACTACCACTGGACAAAAGTATTGGGACACCTAGGACTAGCACCAGCCAAAATGCGGACCCGACCAACGCTGCTTGCAGCTTTAATTTATAATTGAATCACTTGTTTATTTTTCAACAAGTTTTTAGTTATTTTTATATCTTTTTTTCCAAATAGTTCAAGAAAGACCACAACAAATGAGCAATATTTTTGCACTGTTATACAATTTAATAAATCAGAAACTGATGACATAGTGCTGTATTTTACTTTTTATCTCTTTTTTTCAACCAAAAATGCTTTGCTCTGATTAGGGGGTACTTGAATTAAAAACAATTTCACAGGGGGTACATCACTGAAAAAAGGTTGAGAACCACTGTTCTAGATCATAAATAATGCCTCTCCCCTTTTAACTTTAACTTTAACTCTCACCTGGACAGTAGAATGATGAGGACATAATCCAACAAACTGGTCAACTTTGACATCCAATTTAAACACGAAAATGGCGATAAAGACACAAAAAGACGTTTGGTTCCACCTAGGGCTGGGCGATACGGCTGAAAACTATATCACAATATACGTTTTTTATATTGATGGATATCGATACTTATTGATACTTTTTATGACTTATTTAAAGGCCTACTGAAATGATTTTTTTTAATTTAAACGGGAATAGCAGATCCATTCTATGTGTCATACTTGATCATTTCGCGATATTGCCATATTTTTGCTGAAAGGATTTAGTAGAGAAAATCGACGATAAAGTTCGCAACTTTTGCTCGCTGATAAAAAAAGCCTTGCCTGTACCGGAAGTAGCGTGATGTCACAGGAGGTAGTATTCCTCACAATTCCCCTTTGTTTACAATGGAGTGAGAGAGATTCGGAGCGACAAAGCGACGATTACCCCATTAATTTGAGCGAGGATGAAAGATTTGTGGATGAGGAACGTTAGAGTGAAGGACTAGAGAGGCAGTGATGGACGTATCTTTTTTCGCTCTGACCGTAACTTAGGTACAAGCTGGCTCATTGGATTACACACTCTCTCCTTTTTCTATTGTGGATCACGGATTTGTATTTTAAACCACCTCGGATACTATATCCTCTTGAAAATGAGAGTCGAGCACGCAAAATGGACATTCACAGTGACTTTTATCTCCACGACAATACATCGGTGACACACTTAGCTACTGAGCTAACGTGATAGCATCGTTCTCAAATGCAGATAGAAACAAAATACATAAATCCCTGACTGGAAGGATAGACGGAAGATCAACAATACTATTAAACCATGGACATGTAACTACACGGTTAATAATTCTCAGCCTGGCAAAGCTTAACAATGCTTTTGCTAATGACGCTGAAGCTAACTTAGCAACCGGACCTCACAGAGCTATGATAAAAACATTAGCGCTCCACCTACGCCAGCCAGCCCTCATCTGCTCATCAACACCCGGGCTCACCTGCGTTCCAGCGATCGACGGCGCGACGAAGGACTTCACCCGATCATCCGTGGGGTTGGCGGCTAGCATCGGCTAAGCGTCTGCTATCCAAGTAAGTAGTCCTTGTTGTGTTGCTACAGCCAGCCGCTAATACACCGATCCCACCTACAACGTTCTTCTTTGCAGCCTCCATTGTTCATTAAACAAATTGCAAAAGATTCACCAACACAGACGTCCAGAATACTGTGGAATTATGAAATGAAAACAGCTTTTTGTATAGGATTCTACGGGCTCCGAATACTTCCCTTGCCCTCGTGACGCCACACGCATACGTCAGCATAATAAAACGTTTTCAAGCGGAAGTGTGGCGGGAAATTTAAAATTGCACTTTATAAGTTAACCCGCCCGTATTGGCATGTGTTGCAATGTTAAGATTTCATCATTGATATATAAACTATCAGACTGCATGGTCGGTAGTAGTGGGTTTCAGTAGGCCTTTAAGCCTGCCAATAAATACAGTAAAACAATTTCCAACTTGCCAAGGGTGCTATTTATCAGTGGAGAGCGTGTTTGGTAGCCAGGTAGGATGAGTGTATCTGAAATAATAAAATAATTTAAGTAGATTTGAAGGTAGTTGCAGATTTGAGACACTAGATGTATAAGCTATTGAACACTACACAGAGTAGTTTGGAAAACTACTCATTAAACCGACACATTGGAAGTGTCAGGATGTTGCCGCATCGGCTGCATTAAAACCAACATAACTAAAGACAAGTTTCTGTTATTGAGTTTATATATCAAGAAGTTTCTCTTCTCCCTCCATGCAGTGAATCCACAGTGAGACAGAAAGACGGCGCAACCAAACTTGGTAGTCGATACTGTTGTGTGATTAGCTGTTAGCGTGTACCTCCCACTGCTCAATGAATACTGTTAACTAGTTGGTTATAATCAGTGTTGGGACTAACTGTAACGCCATTATTTTCGGCGATAACTAGTATTCTAACGCGTTATTTTTTATATTCAGTAACTCAGTTACCGTTACACATGATGCGTTACTGCGTTATTTTACGTTATTTCTTATATAGTATCGGCTAGAAACTGAGAAGATCTGAGTGTGTTTTATTGGAGAGCTGCGGCGTCGTCCTTCTGATTCTTCCTGAGTCACAAGGGAGAGAAGAGGCGCGCTGTGTGTGGGTGTGTGTGGGGCGGGTGGGCATGTCTGTGTTTACTAACAAGACATCATGGCGGAGCCGAAGCCGAGTTTCTTAACATGGAGATATTCTCACTACTTTTCTTTTGTCGAGCACAAAGAAAAGAACATTTTAGTTAAATGTAAGTTGTGTCTTGGATCAAAGATCCTATCTACTGCCCAAAACAGCAATTCAAATCTGCTGAAACAGCTACAAAAGCAACATGCTTCGACGAAGCTAGTAAAGAGAGACACAAACTCCGATGCCACTTCACCTCCACTTCCACCGAATTATTTTAACGGAGGGACTGCTAGCCAGGACAACATTGATAGAGCCATTGCAACGTATGTGCTAGAAGACATGCAGGCTATTTCTACAGTGGAGTCACCCGCTTTCAGGCAGCTAATCAGCATGATAGCGAGCATCAAACGGCAAATGGCACGAAAACATTTTCCAAGTTCCTGGACAGAGTGGACAGTGAGTACATAAACATGGAAAGCAAGCTAAAGAAGACACTCCAAACTCTGCCTCTGCTCATCACTCAGCACTGAAAGTACACACACTCTGTCAATACTCTTGTATACTCTTTCATTCTAGACTTCTAGAGGGTTTGATTATCACATCGCTCTAAATGTATAGACTATAAAGTTCACAAACAAAGAGGAATCCTAGTGGGTCAGGCCAATCTTTCCTTTTCTCTAAACTAAAACTGGGGAAATGCGTAGAGTGTTCTGGGCTTCAGTACAGTGTTGATCTCCTGAAAACATGATTTTATTTCACAATTCCTTGAGAGAGAGAAACGCCTGGTTAGGCGTGTGTATAGCAGTATGTGTGCTGTATATAATGACATGACATATAATCAAGTCATGTGTGCCTTCTTTGGGTGAAGCCAGGTTTACAGCTGTGTTGTGACATGTTGTTATTATGCAGTTTGTTACTTACGTATGTTATGTTGCAGCTATTTAAAATAGTTTTGTCAATTTGTTCTGGCCCGAAATAAATTGGCCCTTTGAAACATATCTTTGTCTTTGTGTGTTTTATGTAGACCACATTGCTTAGCAGAGTTCAGTGATGCAAATGCATGTCAAGTTGATCAACAGATTGTATTATTCTCCAGTGCAAGAACAGTACTGAAATGAAGGCTAAAAGGGTAATATGGGAGCCTTAAAAATGTAAAAAAATTAAAAAGAAGTAACTAAATAGTTACTTTTCACAGTAACCCATTACTTTTTGATGTAAGTAACTGAGTTAGTAACTGAGTTACTTTTGAAATAAAGTAACTAGTAACTGTAACTAGTCACTGGTTTTCAGTAACCAACCCAACACTGGTTATAAGTGTGTCCTTCTTATTGCTCAGTGCCACTTCCCGATTTCTGTTTTCTGGGTTCCCAAAGCGCAAGTGACTTCATTAAACAAATCTTGCTTCATAATTTCTGGCTTCTTCCGACCAAAAATTATAAATATATATCAAATATTTTATCGAACACATTTTATATTCATATTATGTGTATATCACGATATACATATTGATATCGTTTTATCGGCCCAGCCCTAGCTCCACCCTCCTGTTTTCCCAAGTATGGAGTCATTCTTCATCTAAACGCGAGTCTAACAACATCCCAGCAGTCAGCATCCTATCTACCTTGCACATTAAGTGATGTGTTATTATGTTTATTGGCTCTCATTAAGTCTGCAGTGAGTAGTATTCAGTCATGTTGTCGAAGGAAAAAGTTAACGTTGTGACGCGTTTTTTTAATTAATGCGTCGCTGTAAACCTAAAATTAGGGCTGCAATAATTAATCGACAATGTCAACAATAAAATGTGTCGTCGCCAATTATATTTGTCGAGAATAATTGTGACGTCATCACTTGTGTTTTTCCGGGCGGAAGTAAGTGGGTCACTCGATTAAACATCGCCAGTGATAACATGTCAAGTGTGAGGATATTTCCTCTTATTCTTGTTAAAAACATTTTACAAAGCGGACCTTGTTTTTATTGCAGTACATCTGTGATACGCGAGCATTTAAAACGGAGACATGATGTCGGACGTCTGGAGGGAGGATGCGATCTCAACCTCAGTAAGAGTGTTAGCTTTTATCTTGCTAGCTAGCTAACAAGTGTCAGACAAAGTTGTGTGAAAAATAACTTTAACTATCAGTTTAGCCAAAGTCAGCAAGCTAAACTTTGTATACATTAATTCAAGTACGTTTTAAAGCACCATCAATTTGCAATGTTGTAAAAAAGGCACTTTAACAAAAGTGAACCGTGCATGCGCACACAAACACACAGAGAGACAGACAAGCACCAATGCAGAGGTATCATAAGATTAGACATACAATCTATTGAATAGTCAACATTTTAAGAATGAATAAAATATATAATTCTACACATTGAGTCTATTAGAGTGTTAAAATTGTTAAAGCGCTTTGAGTACCTTAAAGGTAGAAAAGCGCTATACAAGTATAATCCATTTATACCTGTGTGCAGCTTTTTAAACACCACAAATTTATTTTTTTATTTTTAAGGAAGTTAGATTTTGTGTTTTGTTGTTTGTTTTCATTGCAGCTATTTTATCTGTTTTTTTAATACTGACACATGTTTTTTTAGCACTTTACCTTTCCTTTCTTTTAAATGGACAACATTTTATTAGTCATTTTAATTGTTGTAACAGCTGAATGAGCAGCACAGTTACAGAATAAATAAATATTAATGAAGGAATTTGTCATATTTGTTGTTAATAAGCACATGCCTAAAATAACTTAGAAGTTGATGGAAAATTTTGAGCCATTAAATATGTCTAGACTTTATTATGTGATTAGTCAACTAATCGTTAAGATAATCGTTGACTAATCGACTATCAAAATAATCTAGTTGCAGCCCTATTTAAAATGATCAAGATGCATAAATAATACATGTTATTATGAATTTGCCTGTTACTACATTACATATATACTTACACCTTAATAGAGGTGTTTGGATGTTTTTAGAGCGCTTTATAGGTGGAATAGAGCGATTCCTATAGGCTCCATGGTAAGCAGACGTTTGATCGCATTTATTTGCTAATTAAAATGCATTCTTGTCTTACATAAGAAGGATGGTAAACGAAAAAATTTAAAAAAAAGTGCAGTTCCCCTTTAAACACAAGTTTGCAGAGTTTAAAAAAAAAAAAAGGTAAAATTGCTGCGGACATCCTTTGACGCTGTGTTTAGACTAGTGTGTGAAGTGTCTCTGGGAGCCATGAGCGGTCATCCAGCTGCAGACCTGTGCGTTTGTGTGTACATTTACACAGACTTGACCTGTTTTGAGGTGCAAAGGGAGGGACAGCTTAACAGTACTAAAACGATCAAGTGCAAACAGCTGGAAGGCATTAAGTTTGAAATCGGGTTATTTAACAAGTTTCATGGACAGGAGTGCAGGTAGGTCATTTTAAGTTGTATCTACACTGGACTTTCTTGAACTTGCTCCAGAGCTACACATATTTCAGCCTTCCATATTTTTGGAGCACATTTTTCATACAATTAAACATCCGTTCTAAGGGATGAGAATTAAAAGGAATGGTTTTGACAAGTAGTCATATTTGTCACAATTTGTCTTCCATGCCTGCTGCTGCTGGGCACCAAAGGTATTTGTTAGCTATTTGAGAGTGGAACTAAATCAAAAGCAAGTGTCTGCTTTAGGGAAGATAGGTAGAAAATGCCAGAAATGAAGGTGGTGGGTAAAGTAATAAATAGAGTGACCGACCAATCATGCATACGAAACACGTGAAAAGCACAGGGTTAGATAAGAAACAGTGAGGCAGCATTAAAAACATGTAGATACCGAGTTCCACCACAAGAAAAGCAGAGATATCAATATATCTCCTGACTGATAAAGCGATGAAGATTTCAAAAATGTTCCCAAGGCAGAGTGAAGTGAATACAACATTAGCTGTTAACCGTTCAAAGAAGACAATTTGAACCCATTCATCAATAAACACAAAACTTTATCATCTGTCTTACTGTAATGACGTTTTTCTGCTCATGTGACATATTAAAGTGCGGGAATTGGTGTAGGCTCTGCCTTGCGAGCATCATTTATCACAGTGGTGCCCATTACGTTGATCGCGAGCTACCAGTCGATCGCGAGCTACCAGTTGATCGCGGAGGGTGTGTCATTCGATTGCCAGCCAGGCATTAAAAAAACAGTTCTAAAAATTTGCGATCATCAATCTTCACTATGTCACTTTCGTCACTTGATTGACATTCGCGGAACCCAAGGATCTTGGGAGATGACACTGGGTGCTGCAAGCTCAGTATTACGAAAAAACGACTGACAGGAAGGCAACAAACACTTTTTATTTCAACACTCTCGCGCCGTTCATGCCGTCAAAAGCCTAAAGACCGACCGCACAGCTCCTGTCATCACAATAAAAGTGCTGCTTCATCCTGCCTGCGCTAACAAAATAAAAATATCAGAAAGCTAGTGCACACAACCTACTGAGTTTGCCATCAATATATTTATTGTAAAGTGTTTAAAAACGAGTATGGAAGCTGGACAAATAAGAAACCAAAAACCAACAACTTTCACCTCCTCAATGTAAATTGTAAAATGTAGAAGTTATCAGCACAACTGTGAATCCTGTCTGGTTCCAATCAATGCAAGTCATCAGAATAAGGTAATACACCAACTTATATGTTTTCTTCATAAAATAAAGGATTCTATATGTTATGATTATGGTTTGAGTTTATTTCAAACATGCATACAATTATAACATGATACATGTGTTAAATATGCGTATGTATGTATGTATGTATGTATATATATATATATATATATATATATATATATATATATATATATATATATATATATATATATATATATTTATATATATATATATATATATATATATATATATGTATATATATATATATATATACATACACATACACACAATACATATATATATATGTATTTTCAGTAAACACTTTTAACATGTTAACAAAAAAGTCTGTTTCATAAATAAATAAATATTAGTTATATGTATGTATGTATTACAGTTTTTCCCACACATTCATTTATTTGTGGCGGCCCGCCACGGAAGAATTACGTCCGCCACAAATAAAAAATTAAAAAATTTAAAAAATAATACAAAAATTTTTTTTTTTTTAAATATATATATATATATATATATATATATATATATATATATATATATATATATATATATATATATATATATATATATATATATATATTTTTTTTTTTTTTTTGTCCTCTCCAGCTTCTCAGGCAAATCATATAGTTGATGTAGATGCCCATATCGGCTGTTCAGATTTACTTTACAAAAGAGAAGTGTAGGATACTTCTCTTGTTGCCTTATTTGTATTTGACTTTATTAAATGTATTTATATTATCATTTGGTGCAGCCGGGCCGGAGAAGGAGGGCATAGAAAGAGAGAAAAAAGAAGACACAGGGGGAAATTGTGGGGACAAGAGGGGGATTAGACAGAGAGACAAAAACAACAACAGCAAACACAACAACAACAACAACAATAGAGCAACATCAGCAAATACGACATGTACAAATATGATGGTAAAAGTAATAGCAAATAAGCAGTTAGCGAAAATAAAAAACAATACAGAAATGACATGAGCATTATTACACTACAAATGGAGCAATACAAATACCAATAGAAATAGCGCTATTGATATTGAACAATACCAATACTTTACCTTTATTATCAACAATACAGTTGTTCAAATGCAACAATACATATACCTGTACGTAATGATAACTTGAGATACGAAATAATGCAGAAAAATGGAGGGGAAGAAAGAGAAGCAACCTACATTAACCTTGTAGATTGTTATAGTAACAATAGGTTAAGCTTTGTCAGTGTGCCATGTGTTACCCAGTTTACCCTAGGGCAACAACGTTAATATATGTTTGGTGAAACGTGATTATGTGCATTAGTGTATGTATGCATATGTACTTGTATATGTACAGAATGTGTATATGTGTTTGTACAGTGAGTGTATATGTACAGTATGTGTATATGTATGTTTGTACAGTGAATGTATATGTACAGTATGTGTATGTGTATGTTTGTATGATGAATGTGCGTGTGGATGTACAAACTTTGAGTAAGTAAATATGTACTGTATTTGTATATGTATGTGGGAGCGTAGGTACCTATGTACA